>NC_134484.1:455130017-455132517 GCF_040206685.1 Ascaphus truei | reverse complement strand
AGCAGGAGGGCCGCGCCGTGAGGGGGGAAGAGCCTGGAGTTTGCTGCTGAGCAGCAGGGCCGCGCTTCCTCCGCGGCGCACGGTGAGGGTGATGGTGCGGCTGGGGATGTTGCGGAGCGTGGGGATTTGGGTGAGGTGGGGAGGGGGGAGAGAGTGAGGGGCACCGGGAGAGTGAGGGGCACCGGGAGAGGAGGGGCACCGGGAGAGGAGGGGGGGGGTGGAAGGTGAGCTGCGGTCCAACTGACGGGGGAGAGTGTGTGTCCCTGTGTGTGTGTGTCCCTGTGTGTGTGTGTCCCTGTGTGTCCTTTGGCCCGTCACTCCGCCTCAGGCCAATGAGAGGTGTGCGGGGGCGGACCAAGGGACCAATGAGATTTCCCCTAGGGACACCGGACATCCAGGCAGGCAGCCTGGCATGCATGCATGCAGGCAGGCAGGCAAACATACAGTGCTTTCACTAATATAGTATAAGATATATATAAAACGTGTATGTATAGAGATATGAGGTGTAGGGTGTAAGGGGCGGCAGGTGGATGTTATGCGCGGTGGGTGGTGTGACTCACGCCGCCGGCTATTCACAGGGGGCACAAATACACACAAACATTATTTTATATATATTTATTATTAATATATTGTTTTCCCTTTCCTCCTACAGATTTCTTTCGACTGGAACACCGTTCCGTGGCTTGGCATTCTCATTTCGGATGGGGAAAACTACAGTGGCAAGAATTATCTACGAGACATGCAATGCTATATACAGTACTTTCAGGGATGTTCATATGCCTTTTCCAAGCGTTGAAAGCTTGAGTATGGTTGCAAGCGAATTTTACAGCAAATGGAATTTTCCGAATTGTATTGGCTGTATTGATGGGAAACATATCCGTATGAAGCAACCCCAAAATGCGGGCACCATGTATTTCAATTATAAACATTACCATTCCATTGTTTTGCAAGGTGTTGCAGACGCAAATTGTAAATTTATTGCCGTTGACATTGGAGCATTTGGAAAGCAAAGCGATGGCGGGGTCTCTAAAGCCTCATCACTTTATCGGTTTATAGAAGAAAAGAAATTACCGTTGCCTTTGGAGAAAAGTTTACCGTTGAGCCAAAATACCCAAATGTTACCGCATGTACTTTTAGGAGATGAGGCCTATCCGTTGCTACAATACCTCATGAAGCCATACAGTCGACAAGGACTAACAAAAGAGAAATAAATTTTTAATTATAGACTTTCCAGAGCGAGACGCTGTGTGGAGTGCGCATTTGGCATTATGACAGCGAAATGGAGATTGCTTTTAAAGTCTATTGAAACATCAGTGCCAAATCCAAAGCGTATTGTGCAATGTGTTACTATGTTACATAATATTGTAATTGATTTGGAAGGTACTTGTGACGTATCATCAGTGGATGTGGCGCATGTCGCTAGTACACAGCTGGCGAGAAGTCGGGCAAATAGTTCAACCGGGAACATGGCAAAAACCATTCGTGACTCATTCAGGGATTATTTTAATGGTGACGGAGCTATCCCATGGCAAAATATTGTGTAGTGCCTTGCACTTAACTTACTAATTATGTTTGCAACCTGTATTGTTTTTTTATGCTCATAAGTATGTACCCCTATTCTCAAAAGTTCAATAAAACATATTTCATTTAAAATATTTTGTTTCTTTATAAAACACCTTTTATGTCCCTAGTTCATGCCCTCTCGTATGCCCGCTATACTGTCCTCCTATTGCCCCCAACCCTAACGCTATTACCTTTAGCATTAAACATCATAATAAACGACAAAATGTTGAATCAAAAATAAACTTTATTAACTTTAGGGAGGGGGTGGTGGTTTAACATTTTGTGCAATAAAAAACATACAGAAATAAATTAACTTGCGTGCACTACAAATATATTAATTATCTTGCATCGCATTCAACATAACCATGTTGATTTGATTTCGCACAATGATTTTTTTGATTGGATCAAATCTCTTGAGCTGTGGTAGTAGACTTTTCAAAAAACATAAGTCCTCACAGTCTTCTACAGGTGGTGGTGAATCATGTAATGCATTGGCTAATATAACAAGTTTATTTTCTTCTATGGCTAGTAATTTTTTTTTGTAGTCATTATTTGGCTTCCTTTTCTTCGCTGGAGGTTCTGATGGGGATGGCGGGGTCACGCTGAAGGAAGTGTCCTCCACACTTACATCCAGCGTATTGTCCGTTGAAGTCCCTGGGAGTTCAGTGTTGCTATTTTCAAGATTGCAGACCGTCTGTGCAGGCGTCATTTGCTCTTTTAAGAAGAGCATCATGGAGAAGTACGGCCACGAAGATGTGTACTCATGTACACTTGCGGCTGCGTCACCTGAGCGTGGGTGTATAATTTTATTCAGCTCCCTACGGAAGGAATCCCGCAAGTTCTTCCACTTGGTTTTCAGGATGTCAGCAAAAAAAAAAAAGAAGCTAAATATTAGAGACAAATTTAAAAATACTTTCAATCGTTGTAATACAATAGG
>NC_134484.1:455080017-455127517 GCF_040206685.1 Ascaphus truei | reverse complement strand
ATTAACTGGAAATCCACCTACTTGTGGGCCACATGCGATGTGGCCTCATTATATACCTGCATTGACCATACCATGGGAATTGAAGCATTACAATACTGGCTTGACAGGGATTTGTGCATCCCAAGGAAACATAAGTTATTTATTTTGGATTGTGTTAGATTTATTTTAAATCACAACTATTTTTTTTTTTTTGGAGGTTTATCATTTACAGATCTGTGGAACGGCTATGGGCACGAGGTTCGCTCCCAGCTACGCAAATCTCTTCATGGGATATTGGGAGGAGAGATTTGTGTGGCAAAATGAAGATCTTGGAGCGGGCCTCGTGTACTATGGCCGTTTCATAGATGATATGATTTTCATCTGGGATGGAGAGGAGGCGCAATTATTAGATATTCTTAAATCATTGGATGACAATCCTTTGGGATTGAAATTTACATTCAATGTAGACGCCACCTCCATAGTATTTTTGGATCTACTACTCACCACAGATGAAAATCTTAATATCATTACATCTACACATTTTAAAGAAGTCTCTGTAAATAATTATGTTCATGCATCCAGCAACCATCGAAAGCAGTGGCTACACAATATTCCTCTGGGGCAGTTTCATAGAATCAGGAGAAACTGCTCCAGAGATATTGATTTTGTCCAGCAGTCTGAACAACTTAGCCTTAAATTTATACAAAAAGGTTATGACAACAGATTAGTTTCTGAGTCTTTTAGGAAAGTTAATTCCCTTGATAGATCCAAAATGCTGCTTACATCAAAGAATAAGCAGGTCACATCTCGATTGAGATATAATTCACCAGTGATCTCGGAGAAAAATGTGAAATCCAGTTTGAGATTCATCACAACTTACAACCAGTCACATAAAGCTATCCAGAAGATAGTGAGCAATCACTGGGGAATTCTTAGATGTGATCCTCATTTAAAAGGCATTCTTCCTGATCGGGCATCGATAGTTTACAGAAAGGCTAGAAATATGAAGAGTATTATAGCACCCACCAAATTAAAATCAGATAAAGTTTCCAATAAGTTGGTTGAGAATAGCCTTAAAGGTAACCATAAATGTGGACGAGGGAGGTGCATCACCTGTAAACATCTTAGAACAGGAATTGAGTTCAGTTCCACCCATAGAGATAGTACTTATCAGGTTAGGAGCTTCATCAACTGCCGCAGTAATTTTGTGGTGTACTGCATCCAGTGTGGATGCGGGTTACGTTATATTGGACGCACCACAAGGCCTCTCTGCACCCGTTTCCTGGAGCACAGGAGGAGTGTCATAAAGGGATTAAATATGAATGGTATTTCCCGACATTACAAAATTCACCATAACCAGGACCCCAAATGTATGACAATAATGGGCCTGGAATACATCTCCCCCTGTGCTCTAGGAGGCGATCGGTTCAAGATCCTGTGCAGACAGGAGACTTATTGGATCCACCAGTTAGGGACACTTACCCCTGGTGGACTCAATGAGTGTCTGGATGCTAGTACTCTAGTCTGATCTCCTGCCGGCTTGGACTCTCGTCGCTCTAACCGTGGAGGTAAGTTAACAGCTCTCTCCTCGGTACTCCTTTTTTCCCCCCACTCCCACATCCCAAACAGCTTTCCCTGGTATTTCCCTTCCATTCCACATATGTACATCACATCCCCTCACTACTCACCTTCCCACAATCCGGTCCCTTTACCCTTCCCCTCACAGCATCCAATTCTATCATCACATCATTCCCTATCCCTGGCCCTTAGAAAAATCACTGAGTGCACATTTAATCATATAATATATATTTTTTTCAAATTTATAATACATTTAGACATCATCATCAACACAGTATTCATTTAAAATAATACACATACATATATTAGCATATTGGGAATTTCCTAGAACAATACAATATAATATAATTTCAAATTATACACATATACAGTTTTGGTGTATCTCATACACCCATCCTTATAACTCTTTCTCTCTCCCATCCACTCCCCTTAGACTTCCTGTTCCTTGATGGAATAACACATTGTCAACTATTAACACTTTTGTTATGTGTTTATTAGTATAATTCAATGCTTAACTTTAATTCATATGTTTCATAATAGGAATATATTGTTATTTCATTTTTCTTATATGTAGTAATTGTTTAACCAATATGGGTATTTTTATTCGAGTTAGATGTATTCAGTCTGTCAGTTAATTTATCCCAACATATGAATTACATTCGTTTTTATTTTTAGAGTATAATGTAGTTTTAATTATGTAATTTATTGTGTTTTGTATATGCATTAAGTGATTTAGATCCTCCCATAGTAAGTGATTATCTCCATAGAAAATGGTTCCAAATTTGCCCCTTTTGCTGTCAGTCATCTGCAGTATCCATTAAATTGAGCAGCAACCTAAAAGCAAATTAAGGGTTAAACATCCCCCTGCGAGTAATCATGAATCACTGGACTGGCTGTATAAAAGGGCAGGACGTTTACCCATGATCCATCAGCCCTTTGAGAAAGTCGCAGATTGGTGACGAAACGCGTCAGGGACACTGAGAAGCACGATTACGTCACGAAGACGCTGCGCACGCGCATGAGGCCACACCAAGCGCGGGAAGATTACAGCGGCCATTCGGAGTGGAGAGCTGAATTCAAACAGCATACAGACGGTACAACGGCGTCCTTATCCGGTTGGCGGTGATCTGGACCAGCTATCGCGAAGTGACTTTGCCCAGCAGTACCGGATGGTGGTGAATTTATTCACAAACTGCATTTTAATATTTTTTATCCTGTGAGTGCGATTCCCCCCCCCCCCTTCCATCCCTTCCCTATTTTTATAATAAATCACGCAGTATTATGCTATGGGGCGTGCGCTCTCTCTCTTTTTCTGTTTGTAGATATTCGTGGAGGTGGTTTATCCCTTGTGAGAGCAGCAGAAGATTCTGTGCACATATCCTATACCTCCCATTATGGACTGATTATTGAAGGACTGGTTGGATTTTATATTATAACTTTACACTTATTTTTCATCACAATTTTTTTCATTTTTTCACTTTTTTAGCACTTTTTGCACACTTTTTATTTTTTATTTTTCACTCACATTGATGTATTATTCTATGGTGTTGTTTTAAATATATCTGTTTATTTAGCTTAGTATTTAACAGTTGCATCACACATGTACATCTTGATTTTGAAACACATTTAGGAATCTTATACACTTTTCGTTTATACGATATTAGCACTACAGTTTATTACACATAGCAATAGAATATCATTTTGGCGCCATAATTTTTGTTTTTCTATACCTGTGTTTTGAACACAAACCGCTTAGTGGCAGCCTCAATAGTATTCTTTATTATATAATAGAGAGTTATATTAGTCCTATTCCAGGAAGTATATTTGTAACTGTAGTTAGAACTATGATGCAAAATGCAAAAGAGAGGAATATGAGACGCAGTGGCTTAGTCTCATTACCAGAGGTAATTGATGATAAAATTGTAGATAGAGACATTGATATAAAGGAGAATTTTTATAAATTAGAGAAATTTATGAAGGATGAGATGCGCCACTGGTGGGATGCATACTCCCTTCAGGATTACATAGATAGGAAAATCATTCCTAGAGGACTTAGAATAACTAAAGCTCCCACTTTTGAGACCAATGTAGAATTTACTAAAGAATGGAATGATACCATGGATAAATGCTCCTTCTCTTTAATGAGACTCTTAATACAATATAGAGATACTAAAGTAAAAGAACTTGAAATAGAAATAGATAGCATACAGGAGGTTTTGAAACCATTTTCTGAGACAAGAGATTTTAAAGAGTTTAATGAAGTTACTGAAAAAAGAGTTCTCACTTTTGAGAAGGAGGTCACTGAGAGGAAGGATCTTAAACTCAGCAGGGATAAAGAAGATTATGCGACAGACAAAATTAGAATTTGGAAACGCACATATAGTCAAAATAGGAGAGGAGGGCGGTTTCACTCTGGGTCTAGATGAGGTGGTGGAGGGAGCCATCACCCCTACACCCCTAGAGGGAGGGAGGGGCAACATCATACACCCCACAACCATAGGAGGAACTCTCCCTACGCCTCAGAAGGATCCAGAATGGCCTCAGCTCCCGGCAGTCGTTTCTCGGCCCTTGAGGTTGAGCCACTGCCGGTAGAGGAGGGCATTAGTGAACAGTCCCGTATCCCTCCAAACACTGATATAGTCAAAGCCACCAGACCCAAAGAAGTTATAGTGACTAATACATCTCCTCATTCTTCTTTTTTAGACAAAACCCAGAAACAGGAAAAGAAGTCCAGGGAGAAGGAGAGAGAAAGAGACAAGGAGAAACAATACCCCCTATGGGACCGAGAGGTTCCCAACAAATCACAGAGTCTGGGAAAAAGAGGAGGAGAGGAGTTAGAGCGGGGAGAGTCCAGCAGGCCAAGAAGGAGAACAGAAGAAGATTGATATCCCCCAATGAGGGTAATGGTTCCATATTTAATCTATCATCCAAACTATTAACTATCTATGATATATCTCTTTTGGAGAGGGGACTGTCATTCGCTCCCAACACAGGCCCTAATGCCTTTCAGTTGTTTGTGGATCTCAATAGTTTCATTAGGAAAATAACGTTAAAAAGACATTTTAATATTCAAGAAACTAATATTAAAAATAATAAAGAGGCGGATCTATTTAATACACAGGATCATGTTTATTTAGAAGCCCTCTCTTCACTGCTGGGGGAATCAGAAGGCATTTTAAATGCTTCGCAGGAAGGCATTGACGCTTTGAATTTGTCCATGCATCCTGCTGAGAGCAATTTTGATTTGGAGGATGATTTAAAAATCATACATTCACCTTTCAGACCCAAATCGATTTTTTTCCCCTACCAGTCGAAGGGAGGATTCATTGAAGCCTTCTATAGTTTAGTACTGCAGGACTTTGAGGCATTATGCAGTAAGAAACCTAAGATAAATAAAAATCTGAGTCAAGGTGAACAGGATGCATTGAAACAATTTAAAGAAGATCCCCTTATTGTCATCAGGCAGGCTGACAAGGGAGGAGGGGTGGTCATCGAGGACATTTCTGCGTATCTCTTAGAGGCACGCAGACTCCTGGGTGACCACGCCTCCTATGTTACACTTGAGTCTGATCCGGTACAGGTTTATCAAATTGAATTAAAAGAGCTTCTTTCTACAGCACTCATTCAGGATATTATTTCTAAAACAGAGTTTAAATTTTTATTTAATCCTCATCCTCGCACCCCCATATTTTATCATTTGCCTAAGGTGCACAAATCCCTGGTCAATCCCCCTGGCAGGCCCATTGTGTCTGGGGTGGAGTCGATGACGTCGAGCTTGTCCCAGTATGTGGATTATCACCTTCAACCTTATGTAGCTCAGCTCAGGTCACATATTAGGGACACGCTCCATGTCATCGAGGCCACCTCAGGCATTAAGTGGAAATCCACCTACTTGTGGGCCACATGCGATGTGGCCTCATTATATACCTGCATTGACCATACCATGGGAATTGAAGCATTACAATACTGGCTTGATAGGGATTTGTGCATCCCAAGGAAACATAAGTTATTTATTTTGGATTGTGTTAGATTTATTTTAAATCACAACTATTTTTTGTTTGAGGAGGTTTATCATTTACAGATCTGTGGAACGGCTAGGGGCACGAGGTTCGCTCCCAGCTACGCAAATCTCTTCATGGGATATTGGGAGGAGAGATTTGTGTGGCAAAATTAAGATCTTGGAGCGGGCCTTGTGTACTATGGCCGTTTCATAGATGATATGATTTTCATCTGGGATGGAGAGGAGGCGCAATTATTAGATATTCTTAAATCATTGGATGACAATCCTTTGGGATTGAAATTTACATTCAATGTAGACGCCACCTCCATAGTATTTTTGGATCTACTACTCACCACAGATGAAAATCTTAATATCATTACATCTACACATTTTAAAGAAGTCTCTGTAAATAATTATGTTCATGCATCCAGCAACCATCGAAAGCAGTGGCTACACAATATTCCTCTGGGGCAGTTTCATAGAATCAGGAGAAACTGCTCCAGAGATATTGATTTTGTCCAGCAGTCTGAACAACTTAGCCTCAAATTTATACAAAAAGGTTATGACAACAGATTAGTTTCTGAGTGTTTTAGGAAAGTTAATTCCCTTGATAGATCCAAAATGCTGCTTACATCAAAGAATAAGCAGGTCACATCTCGATTGAGATATAATTCACCAGTGATCTCGGAGAAAAATGTGAAATCCAGTTTGAGATTCATCACAACTTACAACCAGTCACATAAAGCTATCCAGAAGATAGTGAGCAATCACTGGGGAATTCTTAGATGTGATCCTCATTTAAAAGGCATTCTTCCTGATCGGGCATCGATAGTTTACAGAAAGGCTAGAAATATGAAGAGTATTATAGCACCCACCAAATTAAAATCAGATAAAGTTTCCAATAAGTTGGTTGAGAATAGCCTTAAAGGTAACCATAAATGTGGACGAGGGAGGTGCATCACCTGTAAACATCTTAGAACAGGAATTGAGTTCAGTTCCACCCATAGAGATAGTACTTATCAGGTTAGGAGCTTCATCAACTGCCGCAGTAATTTTGTGGTGTACTGCATCCAGTGTGGATGCGGGTTACGTTATATTGGACGCACCACAAGGCCTCTCTGCACCCGTTTCCTGGAGCACAGGAGGAGTGTCATAAAGGGATTAAATATGAATGGTATTTCCCGACATTACAAAATTCACCATAACCAGGACCCCAAATGTATGACAATAATGGGCCTGGAATACATCTCCCCCTGTGCTCTAGGAGGCGATCGGTTCAAGATCCTGTGCAGACAGGAGACTTATTGGATCCACCAGTTAGGGACACTTACCCCTGGTGGACTCAATGAGTGTCTGGATGCTAGTACTCTAGTCTGATCTCCTGCCGGCTTGGACTCTCGTCGCTCTAACCGTGGAGGTAAGTTAACAGCTCTCTCCTCGGTACTCCTTTTTTCCCCCACTCCCACATCCCAAACAGCTTTCCCTGGTATTTCCCTTCCATTCCACATATGTACATCACATCCCCTCACTACTCACCTTCCCACAATCCGGTCCCTTTTCCCTTCCCCTCACAGCATCCAATTCTATCATCACATCATTCCCTATCCCTGGCCCTTAGAAAAATCACTGAGTGCACATTTAATCATATAATATATATTTTTTTCAAATTTATAATACATTTAGACATCATCATCAACACAGTATTCATTTAAAATAATACACATACATATATTAGCATATTGGGAATTTCCTAGAACAATACAATATAATATAATTCCAAATTATACACATATACAGTTTTGGTGTATCTCATACACCCATCCTTATAACTCTTTCTCTCTCCCATCCACTCCCCTTAGACTTCCTGTTCCCTGATGGAATAACACATTGTCAACTATTAACACTTTTGTTATGTGTTTATTAGTATAATTCAATGCTTAACTTTAATTCATATGTTTCATAATAGGAATATATTGTTATTTCATTTTTCTTATATGTAGTAATTGTTTAACCAATATGGGTATTTTTATTCGAGTTAGATGTATTCAGTCTGTCAGTTAATTTATCCCAACATATGAATTACATTCGTTTTTATTTTTAGAGTATAATGTAGTTTTAATTATGTAATTTATTGTGTTTTGTATATGCATTAAGTGATTTAGATCCTCCCATAGTAAGTGATTATCTCCATAGAAAATGGTTCCAAATTTGCCCCTTTTGCTGTCAGTCATCTGCAGTATCCATTAAATTGAGCAGCAACCTAAAAGCAAATTAAGGGTTAAACATCCCCCTGCGAGTAATCATGAATCACTGGACTGGCTGTATAAAAGGGCAGGACGTTTACCCATGATCCATCAGCCCTTTGAGAAAGTCGCTGATTGGTGACGAAACGCGTCAGGGACACTGAGAAGAGCGATTACGTCACGAAGACGCTGCGCACGCGCATGAGGCCACACCAAGCGCGGGAAGATTACAGCGGCCATTCGGAGTGGAGAGCTGAAATCAAACAGCATACAGACGGTACAACGGCGTCCTTATCCGGTTGGCGGTGATCTGGACCAGCTATCGCGAAGTGACTTTGCCCAGCAGTACCGGATGGTGGTGAATTTATTCACAAACTGCATTTTAATATTTTTTATCCTGTGAGTGCGATTCCCCCCCCCCCCCTTCCATCCCTTCCCTATTTTTATAATAAATCACGCAGTATTATGCTATGGGGCGTGCGCTCTCTCTCTTTTTCTGTTTGTAGATATTCGTGGAGGTGGTTTATCCCTTGTGAGAGCAGCAGAAGATTCTGTGCACATATCCTATACCTCCCATTATGGACTGATTATTGAAGGACTGGTTGGATTTTATATTATAACTTTACACTTATTTTTCATCACAATTTTTTTCATTTTTTCACTTTTTTAGCACTTTTTGCACACTTTTTATTTTTTATTTTTCACTCACATTGATGTATTATTCTATGGTGTTGTTTTAAATATATCTGTTTATTTAGCTTAGTATTTAACAGTTGCATCACACATGTACATCTTGATTTTGAAACACATTTAGGAATCTTATACACTTTTCGTTTATACGATATTAGCACTACAGTTTATTACACATAGCAATAGAATATCATTTTGGCGCCATAATTTTTGTTTTTCTATACCTGTGTTTTGAACACAAACCGCTTAGTGGCAGCCTCAATAGTATTCTTTATTATATAATAGAGAGTTATATTAGTCCTATTCCAGGAAGTATATTTGTAACTGTAGTTAGAACCATGATGCAAAATGCAAAAGAGAGGAATATGAGACGCAGTGGCTTAGTCTCATTACCAGAGGTAATTGATGATAAAATTGTAGATAGAGACATTGATATAAAGGAGAATTTTTATAAATTAGAGAAATTTATGAAGGATGAGATGCGCCACTGGTGGGATGCATACTCCCTTCAGGATTACATAGATAGGAAAATCATTCCTAGAGGACTTAGAATAACTAAAGCTCCCACTTTTGAGACCAATGTAGAATTTACTAAAGAATGGAATGATACCATGGATAAATGCTCCTTCTCTTTAATGAGACTCTTAATACAATATAGAGATACTAAAGTAAAAGAACTTGAAATAGAAATAGATAGCATACAGGAGGTTTTGAAACCATTTTCTGAGACAAGAGATTTTAAAGAGTTTAATGAAGTTACTGAAAAAAGAGTTCTCACTTTTGAGAAGGAGGTCACTGAGAGGAAGGATCTTAAACTCAGCAGGGATAAAGAAGATTATGCGACAGACAAAATTAGAATTTGGAAACGCACATATAGTCAAAATAGGAGAGGAGGGCGGTTTCACTCTGGGTCTAGATGAGGTGGTGGAGGGAGCCATCACCCCTACACCCCTAGAGGGAGGGAGGGGCAACATCATACACCCCACAACCATAGGAGGAACTCTCCCTACGCCTCAGAAGGATCCAGAATGGCCTCAGCTCCCGGCAGTCGTTTCTCGGCCCTTGAGGTTGAGCCACTGCCGGTAGAGGAGGGCATTAGTGAACAGTCCCGTATCCCTCCAAACACTGATATAGTCAAAGCCACCAGACCCAAAGAAGTTATAGTGACTAATACATCTCCTCATTCTTCTTTTTTAGACAAAACCCAGAAACAGGAAAAGAAGTCCAGGGAGAAGGAGAGAGAAAGAGACAAGGAGAAACAATACCCCCTATGGGACCGAGAGGTTCCCAACAAATCACAGAGTCTGGGAAAAAGAGGAGGAGAGGAGTTAGAGCGGGGAGAGTCCAGCAGGCCAAGAAGGAGAACAGAAGAAGATTGATATCCCCCAATGAGGGTAATGGTTCCATATTTAATCTATCATCCAAACTATTAACTATCTATGATATATCTCTTTTGGAGAGGGGACTGTCATTCGCTCCCAACACAGGCCCTAATGCCTTTCAGTTGTTTGTGGATCTCAATAGTTTCATTAGGAAAATAACGTTAAAAAGACATTTTAATATTCAAGAAACTAATATTAAAAATAATAAAGAGGCGGATCTATTTAATACACAGGATCATGTTTATTTAGAAGCCCTCTCTTCACTGCTGGGGAATCAGAAGGCATTTTAAATGCTTCGCAGGAAGGCATTGACGCTTTGAATTTGTCCATGCATCCTGCTGAGAGCAATTTTGATTTGGAGGATGATTTAAAAATCATACATTCACCTTTCAGACCCAAATCGATTTTTTTCCCCTACCAGTCGAAGGGAGGATTCATTGAAGCCTTCTATAGTTTAGTACTGCAGGACTTTGAGGCATTATGCAGTAAGAAACCTAAGATAAATAAAAATCTGAGTCAAGGTGAACAGGATGCATTGAAACAATTTAAAGAAGATCCCCTTATTGTCATCAGGCAGGCTGACAAGGGAGGAGGGGTGGTCATCGAGGACATTTCTGCGTATCTCTTAGAGGCACGCAGACTCCTGGGTGACCACGCCTCCTATGTTACACTTGAGTCTGATCCGGTACAGGTTTATCAAATTGAATTAAAAGAGCTTCTTTCTACAGCACTCATTCAGGATATTATTTCTAAAACAGAGTTTAAATTTTTATTTAATCCTCATCCTCGCACCCCCATATTTTATCATTTGCCTAAGGTGCACAAATCCCTGGTCAATCCCCCTGGCCGGCCCATTGTGTCTGGGGTGGAGTCGATGACGTCGAGCTTGTCCCAGTATGTGGATTATCACCTTCAACCTTATGTAGCTCAGCTCAGGTCACATATTAGGGACACGCTCCATGTCATCGAGGCCACCTCAGGCATTAAGTGGAAATCCACCTACTTGTGGGCCACATGCGATGTGGCCTCATTATATACCTGCATTGACCATACCATGGGAATTGAAGCATTACAATACTGGCTTGATAGGGATTTGTGCATCCCAAGGAAACATAAGTTATTTATTTTGGATTGTGTTAGATTTATTTTAAATCACAACTATTTTTTGTTTGAGGAGGTTTATCATTTACAGATCTGTGGAACGGCTATGGGCACGAAGTTCGCTCCCAGCTACGCAAATCTCTTCATGGGATATTGGGAGGAGAGATTTGTGTGGCAAAATTAAGATCTTGGAGCGGGCCTTGTGTACTATGGCCGTTTCATAGATGATATGATTTTCATCTGGGATGGAGAGGAGGCGCAATTATTAGATATTCTTAAATCATTGGATGACAATCCTTTGGGATTGAAATTTACATTCAATGTAGACGCCACCTCCATAGTATTTTTGGATCTACTACTCACCACAGATGAAAATCTTAATATCATTACATCTACACATTTTAAAGAAGTCTCTGTAAATAATTATGTTCATGCATCCAGCAACCATCGAAAGCAGTGGCTACACAATATTCCTCTGGGGCAGTTTCATAGAATCAGGAGAAACTGCTCCAGAGATATTGATTTTGTCCAGCAGTCTGAACAACTTAGCCTCAAATTTATACAAAAAGGTTATGACAACAGATTAGTTTCTGAGTCTTTTAGGAAAGTTAATTCCCTTGATAGATCCAAAATGCTGCTTACATCAAAGAATAAGCAGGTCACATCTCGATTGAGATATAATTCACCAGTGATCTCGGAGAAAAATGTGAAATCCAGTTTGAGATTCATCACAACTTACAACCAGTCACATAAAGCTATCCAGAAGATAGTGAGCAATCACTGGGGAATTCTTAGATGTGATCCTCATTTAAAAGGCATTCTTCCTGATCGGGCATCGATAGTTTACAGAAAGGCTAGAAATATGAAGAGTATTATAGCACCCACCAAATTAAAATCAGATAAAGTTTCCAATAAGTTGGTTGAGAATAGCCTTAAAGGTAACCATAAATGTGGACGAGGGAGGTGCATCACCTGTAAACATCTTAGAACAGGAATTGAGTTCAGTTCCACCCATAGAGATAGTACTTATCAGGTTAGGAGCTTCATCAACTGCCGCAGTAATTTTGTGGTGTACTGCATCCAGTGTGGATGCGGGTTACGTTATATTGGACGTACCACAAGGCCTCTCTGCACCCGTTTCCTGGAGCACAGGAGGAGTGTCATAAAGGGATTCAATATGAATGGTATTTCCCGACATTACAAAATTCACCATAACCAGGACCCCAAATGTATGACAATAATGGGCCTGGAATACATCTCCCCCTGTGCTCTAGGAGGCGATCGGTTCAAGATCCTGTGCAGACAGGAGACTTATTGGATCCACCAGTTAGGGACACTTACCCCTGGTGGACTCAATGAGTGTCTGGATGCTAGTACTCTAGTCTGATCTCCTGCCGGCTTGGACTCTCGTCGCTCTAACCGTGGAGGTAAGTTAACAGCTCTCTCCTCAGTACTCCTTTTTTCCCCCACTCCCACATCCCAAACAGCTTTCCCTGGTATTTCCCTTCCATTCCACATATGTACATCACATCCCCTCACTACTCACCTTCCCACAATCCGGTCCCTTTTCCCTTCCCCTCACAGCATCCAATTCTATCATCACATCATTCCCTATCCCTGGCCCTTAGAAAAATCACTGAGTGCACATTTAATCATATAATATATATTTTTTTCAAATTTATAATACATTTAGACATCATCATCAACACAGTATTCATTTAAAATAATACACATACATATATTAGCATATTGGGAATTTCCTAGAACAATACAATATAATATAATTCCAAATTATACACATATACAGTTTTGGTGTATCTCATACACCCATCCTTATAACTCTTTCTCTCTCCCATCCACTCCCCTTAGACTTCCTGTTCCCTGATGGAATAACACATTGTCAACTATTAACACTTTTGTTATGTGTTTATTAGTATAATTCAATGCTTAACTTTAATTCATATGTTTCATAATAGGAATATATTGTTATTTCATTTTTCTTATATGTAGTAATTGTTTAACCAATATGGGTATTTTTATTCGAGTTAGATGTATTCAGTCTGTCAGTTAATTTATCCCAACATATGAATTACATTCGTTTTTATTTTTAGAGTGTAATGTAGTTTTAATTATGTAATTTATTGTGTTTTGTATATGCATTAAGTGATTTAGATCCTCCCAAAATAAGTGATTATCTCCATAGAAAATGGTTCCAAATTTGCCCCTTTTGCTGTCAGTCATCTGCAGTATCCATTAAATTGAGCAGCAACCTAAAAGCAAATTAAGGGTTAAACATCCCCTTGCGAGTAATCATGAATCACTGGACTGGCTGTATAAAAGGGCAGGACGTTTACCCATGATCCATCAGCCCTTTGAGAAAGTCGCCGATTGGTAACGAAACGCGTCAGGGACACTGAGAAGCGCGATTACGTCATGAAGACGCTGCGCACGCGCATGAGGCCACACCAAGCGCGGGAAGATTACAGCGGCCATTCGGAGTGGAGAGCTGAATTCAAACAGCATACAGACGGTACAACGGCGTCCTTATCCGGTTGGCGGTGATCTGGACCAGCTATCGCGAAGTGACTTTGCCCAGCAGTACCGGATGGTGGTGAATTTATTCACAAACTGCATTTTAATACTTTTTATCCTGTGAGTGCGATTCCCCCCCCCCCTTCCATCCCTTCCCTATTTTTATAATAAATCACGCAGTATTATGCTATGGGGCGTGCGCTCTCTCTCTTTTTCTGTTTGTAGATATATATATATATATATATATGTGTATATATACACACACACAATAGGGCCTACACATCAGGCATGGGGCAATCCACATTGTACACAATAGGGCCTAAACATCAGGCATGGGGCAATACACATATATATATATATATATATATATATATATATATATATATATATATATATATATATATATATATATATATATATATATATACACACATATATATATATACATATATATATATATACACACACACACACATACACTATACACGTGTGTGTGTGTGTGTGTATGTGTATATATATATATATATATATATAATCAAAAAATAAATAGATGATACAGTTCTGTGGCTAACGAAATGCTTTTATTTGTGCGAGCTTTCGAGATACACTGATCTCTTCTTCCGGCGATGTTACAATGAATGAAGCAAGGATAACTTAAAAACAGTGTCTCTTGGAATGTTATCTGTGCTTCTCCTTCCCCCGGTGTGGATGTGTTTTATGGCTAGAGGTGTCAAAGGGTAACTGAAAGCAAGTGAAGAAAGATTGTGTATGTGTATCAGTGTGAATAAAAATGAATGGAGAGCCCACAGTATAAACAGTGCTCTACACAAGGTGTGTGTGGAGTGAGAGGGATATAAATGGTGTGGGTGGGTGTGGAAATGTGAGAGTTTGTAGCACAACTAAAAGTGTGTGTGGATACTATGTGGTCCCTATTGGTGTATATGGATGGAAAAATAAGCAGTATTAGTATGTGTGAGAGACAGCTGTGTGTGCATACATATAGCACAGTATGTACAGACATGGCCTTTAGCGCTCATGGGAAGAGAGTTCGCTAGTGTCAGTAATGACTCATAAAATTTCGATCTCTGTTTAGGCCACTGCTAAGTGTCCCGAACAGTTGCATAAATTTGTATTCATGCAACCGTCTCTCTTTCGGGGTTTTAAGATTACCTTTGAGTATGGCAACCCTCAGATCGTTCATCTTATGGCCAGAGTCAGAGAAATGTTCGCCAACAGGACTGTCTCTTGTTCCGCGTGTGATGCTGTGGCGATGCAGGTTCATTCTCTTGTTTAGCCCCTGTCCTGTCTCACCTATGTAGTAGCAGCCCCCTGGGCATTTCATGCACATGATGAGGTACACGACATTGCTGGAGGAACAGGTGAACCCTCCTCTGATTTTGTATTCCCGATTCTTGTGTGGTATTTGTATTGTGTCCGCTGTGTAGAGCATTGCGCAGGTTTTGCATCTTGGGTCTTGGCATGGTTTTGTCCCGCATTCAGTTGTACTGCTGAATACTTTACTCCTCACCATAATATTCTTGAGATTATGGGGTTGTCTGTATGATAATAAGGGTGCTTCAGGGAAGACCTGTTGCAGTCTTGTATCTTCCTGGAGGATGGGTTGTAGTTTCCTGGCGATCTTGCGTAGGTCTCCTAGGTGTGGGTTATATGTGACCACCAAAGGAACCCTGTCGCTTGTCTCCTTCTGTTTGTATTCAAGGAGATCCCTTCTTGGTATTCTGGTGGCTTTGTGAATTTGCTGGTCTACAATTCTGTGGTTATATCCACGGTTTATAAAGTCTGATCTCAAGGCTTTAATCCGCTGGTCTCTGTCTGCTGTGTCGGAGCATATCCGGTTGTATCGTATGGCTTGACTGTAGATGGTTGCATGTTTGGTGTGTGTCGGGTGGAAGCTGTTGTCCCTCAAATATCTGGCTCTGTCTGTAGGTTTGCGGTATACAGAAGTCTGTAGTTGGTTGTTCTTTATAGTAATGGTGGTGTCTAGAAAATGTACTTCATCCGGGGAATGGGTGAGTTCTGTCCACCTGTCACTTGAAACCCCTTACATACCTTCGCTACATCGATGACATCCTCCTGATTTGGACCTCTGGCGAACAGGACCTCCTACAGTTCTATGACAACTTCAATACTTTCCACCAGACCATCAACCTCAAACTCACCCATTTCCCGGATGAAGTACATTTTCTAGACACCACCATTACTATAAAGAACAACCAACTACAGACTTCTGTATACCGCAAACCTACAGACAGAGCCAGATATTTGAGGGACAACAGCTTCCACCCGACACACACCAAACATGCAACCATCTACAGTCAAGCCATACGATACAACCGGATATGCTCCGACACAGCAGACAGAGACCAGCGGATTAAAGCCTTGAGATCAGATTTTATAAACCGTGGATATAAGCACAGAATTGTAGACCAGCAAATTCACAAAGCCACCAGAATACCAAGAAGTGATCTCCTTTAATACAAACAGAAGGAGACAAGCGACAGGGTACCTTTGGTGGTCACATATAACCCACACCTAGGAGCCCAACGCAAGATCGCCAGGAAACGACAACCCATCCTCCAGGAAGATACAAGACTGCAACAGGTCTTCAATGAAGCACCCTTATTATCATACAGACAACCCCATAATCTCAAGAATATTATGGTGAGGAGTAAAGTATTCAGCAGTACAACTGAATGCGGGACAAAACCATGCCAAGACCCAAGATGCAAAACCTGCGCAATGCTCTACACAGCGGACACAATACAAATACCACACAAGAATCGGGAATACAAAATCAGAGGAGGGTTCACCTGTTCCTCCAGCAATGTCGTGTACCTCATCATGTGCATGAAATGCCCAGGGGGCTGCTACTACATAGGTGAGACAGGACAGGGGCTAAACAAGAGAATGAACCTGCATCGCCACAGCATCACACGCGGAACAAGAGACAGTCCTGTTGGCGAACATTTCTCTGACTCTGGCCATAAGATGAACGATCTGAGGGTTGCCATACTCAAAGGTAATCTTAAAACCCCGAAAGAGAGACGGTTGCATGAATACAAATTTATGCAACTGTTCGGGACACTTAGCAGTGGCCTAAACAGAGATCGAAATTTTATGAGTCATTACTGACACTAGCGAACTCTCTTCCCATGAGCGCTAAAGGCCATGTCTGTACATACTGTGCTATATGTATGCACACACAGCTGTCTCTCACACATACTAATACTGCTTATTTTTCCATCCATATACACCAATAGGGACCACATAGTATCCACACACACTTTTAGTTGTGCTAAAAACTCTCACATTTCCACACCCACCCACACCATTTATATCCCTCTCACTCCACACACACCTTGTGTAGAGCACTGTTTATACTGTGGGCTCTCCATTCATTTTTATTCACACTGATACACATACACAATCTTTCTTCACTTGCTTTCAGTTACCCTTTGACACCTCTAGCCATAAAACACATCCACACCGGGGGAAGGAGAAGCACAGATAACATTCCAAGAGACACTGTTTTTAAGTTATCCTTGCTTCATTCATTGTAACATCGCCGGAAGAAGAGATCAGTGTATCTCGAAAGCTCGCACAAATAAAAGCATTTCGTTAGCCACAGAACGGTATCATCTATTTATTTTTTGATTATTGAAGCTCGGCTAAAACGGTACTGATACCTCTACATGGATATATATATATATATATATATATATATATATATATATATATATATATATATATACACATCCTATATACGGCCATCGCAAAATTAGTGAAGATACAAATGATTAACTTAATGCATGTATATTAAATTCTAAACAGTAACTTAATGCACTTAAGTTACTAAATGACATCAATACTATTTATATCACATATTCAGACAGTTTAATTTCATATTTACTTACTTCCACAGGACATTATTTCTCCAATCTCGCTCCACAATTTCTTGGTCAGGAAACGGTCATGATATGTGTTGGCCTTCTGGTTCCAAAGAGGATCGCGTTTGTATATCTCAGATATGAGCTGCTCTATGCTGGAGCTATCCATGTTCATAATTAAATAAATATAAATAAATAAAAAATAACGATATTGAAGAGATATAATAAATAAATATATTAAATTATAATAAATAGCTATAAAAATAATATATATAGAGGAGGAGGCGTGGCCAAGGAGGTGAATGGCAGCTTAGAGTGTGAGCTCCATCCCCTCCGGCGTTTCAAAACGACATAACTCCAGCAAAAACACAGTAACTGCATAATTCAGAACCTGCAGAACGTGTCTAAATATACAGAGATGGCATCAACCAAAACTTTAAGGAAAAAATCACAGCCGGTGTCTAATTATTTTAAGAACAAAGAGACTGCCAGGGCGGACATACCTGAATCTTCAGTGCAGACAGCATCAGCAGACCCAGAACTGGACTCCTCACCTGAAGAACCAGACGATTTGGCTGTAGTGAGACGTAAGGACATGAAAGAGTTCTGCAGCAATATGAAACAATTCTTTAAGTCTGAACTTTGGGCACTTCGGAAGGATGTAGACGCAATAGGGGAGCGTACGGCCGCTTTGGAATCCAGGGCAGATGAGACAGCTACAACCACAGTACAAACGCAGACTCAAATATCCACCCTAAAGGCACAGATAACTTCCCTAGAAGATAAAATTGAGGACGCGGAGAACCGCGATCGGCGCTGTAACATACGGCTTAGAGGGGTCCCAGAATCTATCACAGATCCAGAGGAATTCACCTCGAGGTGGCTAGAACATTTATTCCCAGACATGGCAGCCAGAGACCTGGTTCTGGACAGGTGCCATCGGGCGCTGCGGGGAAGACCTCAGCAAGGAGATCCCCCGAGGGACGTGGTGCTTAGATTCCACTACTACCGCACCAAGGAAGAAACATGCCGGAGAGCAAGGGAACTGAAGGTGGTGGAGTTT
Organism: Ascaphus truei; assembly: GCF_040206685.1. Classification (NCBI taxonomy): domain Eukaryota; kingdom Metazoa; phylum Chordata; class Amphibia; order Anura; family Ascaphidae; genus Ascaphus; species Ascaphus truei. The sequence goes on along the minus strand of NC_134484.1, from coordinate 455,109,041 downwards.
GAGCAAATAAAATTTCAAGTTTACCAGGATCTGTCACCGGCCACGCTAGCAAAAAGAAGAGCATTAGCCACCGTTACCAGAACACTGCGTGACCAAGAAGTAAGGTACCGCTGGCTATTCCCGTGTGCCTTAATGGTTTTTAAGAACGGAGTGACACATATCCTAAAAAGAGTGGAGGACACTGAGGGATTCCTGCGGAGGGTCCTGGGATCAGCATTGAGTCCCCCTCACCATGCGGCGGCACAAGATGGCGCTCCCGCGTCCCCATAAACCGAGATGGTGACCCACAGCTGAGATAATGAGCCCTCCATAGGCCGCTCCTGTTTATACACAACCACGGGAATATACTGTTCCAACCAATCCCAATGAAGCCCCTACTGACCCTGTGACTGCACCGGACCCCTCTCACAGCCCGTACCAATCTCTTGAAAGGAGATACAGAACCCAGCAAGGCAGAAGGATCCACTTACGTTTTCGGAGCAGCGGCCATCTTGCCTCGCTCCATCCCTGAGAAGCGCGGGACCTACACTGCTCTCCGCGGGCTTTCCTAGTGACGTCATCGTCCAGCGTCGTCCTCTCGCGAGAACTGGTACCGGGCGCCTGCGCAGTGGGAACTAGCAGCGGTGGCGCATGTAGACGTCTCACATCCTCCCCAAGCTGGCCAAAGAGGAGCGTTGACACAGAGTTCCCCCCGAGGACGCAGAGGGCTACGAACCTGGAAGGAGCGTGATCGCGACGAGACCACTCTGCGGGAGACCGGACATGGCGGCCCCAAACTGGGGTTACCCCCCAGATTGATGATCTTGCACAAACAACCACACACACAATAAAAAAAGTTTTGAGGGAAGGGGGGGGGGGGGGGGTGTAACAGGGAGGGGGGAAGAGGGAGGGGAGGTGAGGGTGGGAGGGGGTGGGTAGAGGGGGGCTGGGGGATGACATATAACCCCTGAAGACAGATATCTCCCTAAACTGGATAGTTTAACAGGTATGTGCATCTCCTACAGGTATTGCGCCTATAAGCCCCACACTTAGATCCTAACCCCACCACAGGGATCAATATGAACGACATTAATAGAGAGGTGAGCTCCACGGCCAATCATTAGAGATAACAACCCGTATCATTATCTACCCAGTACCAGATGTGGGGATATCCTCCCAGCTTGAGTTACCAGGGTATATAGCACAGGGTCAGCTATGTGACCCAACAACGTAGACGCCGGAGGTCTATAGATAATGAAATACTTAAGTTGGGAGTCATATCATTGCCGTTGCGCCCAAAGAGTACATATAGAGGGGTCTCTACATACGGCCGCGGGGGGACTTGCAGATCACTATCCAAAGGGGGATAGTTAGGTTAGGTAGTACAGACTGACAAGGGACAATCGTTCGGCCTGAAGGGTTCCAAATTGCAGGTAGGGGGGAGGGGTAAATCGGATCACCTATGTAAATGCTCTAATGCATAATAGTGTTTCCAAATAAAAGAGGAAACCTAGGGCCACGACCGCAACAGACCAGAGGACTAGGAGCTAGTCGGGGTTAATTAGTTAAGGGGTTGGTTGTAGAGCTCCAAGTTAGAGGAGTGGCATAAGGAGGACGAAAGAAGATAAACGGGTTAAATTTTCTATTGTGTTTATAATATGCAGTTTCTGTTTCAGTTTCCAACGTTGAGAAGTTATAAGGAGTTAAATATACTAGCTGATTAATAAAAACGCGCCGGCGGGGTTCTCCATGTCGGCGTGCATGCGTTTCCAGATACGGTCCCGGAGACAGAGGGATCGCAAACAAGTCCCAGGGGGGGCGGGTCACAGTAAGAAGGGGAAATCCCTTGGTAAGACTGGACCAAGAGACCAACCCCATGGGCGCAAGAGACACCCTCGGGGGCTCCCGGGGTGGACTCTTGTTTTCTTATTATTTGATGTCATTGTAATGTTAATGTTATGTATACACTCTCTTTTTTATTTTTTCCCCTCTGTTTTTACCTCTGTGTGGTCCCCTCTCCCACCCCTCCCTCTCCCCCCCATTCCGCACACCTCCTCCCCACCCTCTCCCCCCCCTTTCCCCCGCCTCTCCCTCCCTCCCCCTTCCAGAGGTACATCAGCCAGACCGGCGAAACACAAAACAGGTGGAGTGGGTGTATTTCGGGGCAGTGAGTCGGATATGTCCGAAGGACGGGGACTTGGGTGAGTTTCAAGTTACCCAGACGCTGATTTATACACACATTAATAAATGGCGTTGATACTTATTTCTCACAACGTGCAGGGCTTTAACAACCCAACCAAACGGAAGTTGGCTTTTTCAGACTACAAAAGGAAACACGCTGAGGTTCTTTTCTTGCAAGAGACACATTTCAGCAGATCTAGCGCCCCCAAACATCTTGACAAAGATTTTACTCAGGTTTTCTCAGCTGCCGCAGCGGTTAAAAAACGCGGGGTAGCTATATTAATTCGAAATAGCATTCCATTTGAAGTGCAGTTAACTAAGCGCGACAGTGAGGGCAGATACATCATAGTAGTGGGGGCGATTAGGGGACAGAAAATTACACTAGCTTGCGTATATGCCCCCTGTGAAAAGAGTACGATCTTTTTTGATAAGCTTTTCAGAACCTTGAGCTCAGTATCTCAAGGGAGCGTCGTACTAGCGGGTGACTTTAACATGGTCATGCAACCGCACCTAGATAGGTCAGGGGTTGCAGGTCAATATAACAAGGGAGCGGGCGTCTCGATACGCCGGGGCCTCAAGACCACCCAGCTTACAGATATATGGCGAGAATTACATCCGGCAGACAGGGATTACACATTCTTCTCTCACCCTCATGGCTCATACAGCAGAATTGATTACTTCTTCGTGTCTTGTCACCTGGTTCCTATGGTCACCCGAGCTGGGATCCATGATATTTCATGGTCTGACCATGCACCAATAGAGCTAAGGTGCAATAATATTCGTACGGATAGACCTGGGACGAACTGGAAACTAAATGAATCAATCTTAAAAATTCCCGAGATCTGTGATATTATTGACAACGAAATAGACCAATTCTTTAATATAAATACAGGCTCTGTCGACTCACCGTTAGTTCTTTGGGAAGCTCATAAAGCAACATTACGCGGCACGTTAATAAATATCACAGCCAGACGAAAACGAGAAAGGGAGTCCAAAATTATCACTCTCCAAACCAAATTGCAGACTCTCTCCTCTAAACATAAAAAAACCTCAGACCCTAAAATTTTGCAGGAGGTAAAAGACGCCAAAATTGAACTTAACATGCTCCTAGCCTCCAGGGCGGACAATTCACTGAGTTGGTCAAAGAGGAGATTTTTTGAGAAAGCGAACAGGCCGGATACAATGTTGGCCCGCATGCTAAAGGATAGGCAAGCTAAGTATAACATCCAAGCTATACGCTTAAAATCTGGTACCCCCACGTCTAATCCTCAGAAAATAGTAGACGAATTCGGCTCATTTTATGAAACACTATATAATGGTGGAAAAGTGGCACATAACATCAAAACGAGCGGTGCACTAAGAGATTTCTTAACCAGCTCAAATCTAGGGAGATTGACGGACACAGACAGAGAAGCCCTGAACGCTGACTTCACTATAGAAGAACTGTCGCAAGCCATTAAAGAGTTGAAACCATCAAAGGCCCCTGGGCCAGATGGATTTTCAGGGCTTTATTATAAGAAATTTATAGAGCTACTCGCCCCTAGGTTGCTCCGCATGTTTAACGCTATTTTAGCGGGAGCCCCCATCCCCAAAGAGATGTTAAAGGCGTCAATATCACTAATACATAAAACGGGGAAAGACCCGCTAGATTGCAAAAGCTACCGGCCTATATCATTAATTAACACCGATGTCAAATTATACGCTAAATTACTGGCCAATAGACTTAGTCTCATCCTACCCAGACTTATACACCCAGATCAAGTCGGATTTATCAAGGGCCGGCAAGCAGCGGATAATACACGACGATTTATTGATCTGTTGGATTTGGCAAATAGTAAGGCAACTCAAAGCATGTTGTTAAGTCTGGATGCAGAAAAAGCTTTCGATAGGATAGACTGGCCATATTTAAAAGAGACGCTTGCAACATTTGGCTTTGGAGATCGGGTGAGCGAGGCGATTCTGTCGCTGTACTCTAACCCCACCGCCAGGGTCATACACCAAGGCTACCCCTCTCTGCCATTCCAAATAAAGAGTGGCACGAGACAGGGCTGCCCATTATCCCCACTTTTATTTGCCCTTTGTATCGAACCACTGGCGGCGCAAATCAGAGGAAACCCAGACATCTCAGGGTTAAACGCATACTCCCAAACCCATAAAGCGGCCCTGTATGCGGATGACATCCTCTTGATTATCACAAAACCCCTTACTTCCCTGCCAAACCTATTCGCCCTACTAGATCGATTCGCTAAGGTCTCCGGCTTCAAAATCAATCAATCCAAGTCGGAAGCCCTCAATGTCAACCTCCCTAGACACACAGAGAAATTACTAAAATTAAATTTCAAATTTAACTGGCAACAAAACCACATAAAATACTTGGGTGTCCACATCACCAAAACTGTAAAGGACGTGTACAATGCAAATTACCCCAACCTGATTCGGACCCTAAAATCTGATTTACAGAAGTGGACATCCAAAAGGATATCCTGGATTGGACGTATCCATAGTGTCAAAATGAACCTACTCCCCCGTATATTATACCTCTTCCAAACTCTTCCAGTGCCACTCAGATTGAGGGACATACACTCACTTCAATCTGACATTTACAAATTTATCTGGGGAGGTAAAAAACCGAGGGTAAGTAAACTAAATATGACAAGACCTGTGCTGGCTGGCGGCCTAGCAGTACCCTGCCTGCTATCATATTACAAGGCGGCACAATTAAGCCAAATTGTACAATGGCAATCTAACCCGAAATCGAAGAGATGGGTAGAAATAGAAAATGCCGCATGCGCACCTTTGGAGCTCAGCAGTTTAATTTGGTTACCTAAAACAGCGCAAAAATTTGCCACAATGCCGCTATCCTCAATGACCAACTCACTGTCAATCTGGGAGGCTACAAAAAACAGGCATTCCCTCACGACAAAACACTCCATGGTGACACCCATTTGGAATAATCCTGAATTCGCTCCGGGTCTATCGGTCGGTAATACCTCAATCTGGAGGCAGAAGGGTTACAATCGGATTAGAGATCTGGAGGGACATAATAGAAAAATCAAAACATTCGACAATATCAGAGAAGAAAAAGAGATGCCCCACTCAGAATTCTTTCGATACCTCCAGATCAGGGCTTTTTATAATAAATTTGCCCCATACCCCCTATTAACATCTTTCGAAAAGCTCTGTCTGGCTGAGACCGACACAAAGGGACTTACATCACAGATCTACGGAGAGGTGATCAGTTCTGGTGAACATGCACAGCAGATACCCTCATTCCGATCTCAATGGGAAACAGATTTAGGAGAAAACTTAGAGGATGAAGATTGGAGCGCTATTTACATGGCCACTGCAAAGAGCTCCATATGCACCACTCTTAAGGAGAACGCATATAAAGTCCTAATGCGATGGTACCTCACCCCACTGAAATTATCAAGGTTTGTGCCGGGATCCTCCCCCCTGTGCCCCCGCCAGTGCGGAGGATCAGCCGACCTGTTACATATGCTGTGGTCCTGCCCTCGGATCTCTCCGCTCTGGGAGGCGATTAGACATTGGATTCAGAGACTGTTCGATCTCACAATACCCCCAGACCCGTGGCTGTTCCTCCTGAACAGGCCATTAACGGGCCTTACCAAAGCACACAACAAATTAATTGCCCATTTTGCAATTGCAACGCGGTGCGAGATCGCAGCATTATGGAAACAATCTGATATTCCAACCATCCCAAAGATTCGAAATCGAATTTGGTTCGTTTGCCAGATGGAAAAGTTAACGAGTTTAGTTAACGACACTGGTGACAATTTCCTAAAAGTCTGGACGCCCTGGCTAGAACAGACAGATATCCCGGGGATAGAGAGGACCTCAATCTGGCTATGATAGTTGTAGATGCGTTCTCCTTGGGGGGAGCTTACAGGTTGTATTCTATATCCATAAGAACCTATTTAGCAGCATTATAATATTAGCAATTAGAGAAACGACCCAGTCCACTCGTGTTTGGATTCGGGCCTCAGATGCACCCCTTACCACCTCACTCTACATACCTCACCCACATCCTTCCCCACCCCACCCAAACCTTCCCACTCCCTCCCCCCTTTTTTTTTTTTTTTTTTTTTTTTTTTTTTTATTGTGAGTGGGTATTGTCTCCCCCTTTAAGTTTTATTATAAGTGTCTGTTTGTCCTTTTTAGAAAGATCTCACTGCTATTCTCTCAGTTGTTAAGATATTGTTTTCATACAAGACAAAAAAAAAAAAAAAATATTTGATAATGTATTTTTTGCTGTTACATTGCAATAAAAATCTGAGTTAAAAAAAAAAAAAAATAATATATATAATAATAAATAGCTATAATAAATAACTATACAGATTACAAATAAATAATAAATAAATAACTGTAATATAATATGTAACTGTAATAAATATTAAATTAAATAAATAAACCTAGCAGAAAACTACAAGCAACCTACAAGGTGAATGGCTTGAAAGCAATGTTTTCAAACACAAGTTTTCCCTCTTCCGTGTTTGAAATACTTTGCTCCCATTGGCTAGCAATAGCTGGCTTGCCATTCGTTGAAGGGAGCCAGTCTATGATTGGCCCCTTCGCGTACCATGTGACGCGTTGCCGCAAGAGAACACCATTCTCTGGTGTCTCCTGCTGGCTACCGTGTCACAGCATGTAGCAAGTTAGAAGTGAGGAGGGACTGGGACCCGATCGTGAGTTCAAAAAGGAATGGTAAGTTGAGCTCACGCCGCCGCCCGCGCCAACGGGCGCAGCGGGTCCCAGCTTAAGGGACTATGGGGGTCATGCACTAAGCTCCGATATGTCACTTTTAGAGACAAAGTGCTCTTAGAACGTGATTTTGCGCTCAACCTGATGCACTAAGCAACGCAAACAGGCACTTTGCGCTCTAAAACTGACTTTTTTCAGGAATTTTTTCTAAGTCCAACTTTGCTTGTTCGTTACCTTGTTTGCGTTAAATTCTGCCCTTAAGCGGGATGCTCTAAGCAACGCAACCTTAGCGTACGCGAAAGTTGCGTTGATCAGAACACGTCATGTCAGAGTAGACACAAAAAAAGCTGGACTTAGAAAAAATTATTGCTTTTCATTTTTGCATGCGCAAAACCCATACAACAGGCTGGCGGGTGTCCCCGGCTGACCCCGTGGGGGTCCCCGAGGGAGCCTGGGGTTCACACGGGTGTCCCTGGCTAACCCCGTGGGAGTCCGGGGGTCCCCGGCTCACCAGCGGGAGTACCCGCGGGAGTCCGGGGGTCCCCGTGGCCGTCCCGGGGTCCCTGAGGGAGTCCCAGGGTACCCGCGGGCCTGCGGTACCAATGTTGCGCCTCCAAAAATAATAAACAATATTTATAACTAAATACACCCCCCTAACACATACAATACAGTAATGGGCAAAATTACTATTATGGACAATAATGCATTTGCCCAATTTAAATACATATAACTTTCAATAAATACAATAAATACATATTACACTTAACTTTTACAGGCACCCACGATGAAGGCTGTCTTCATCCTCATCTTCATCCTGCCCATGCCCCCTCTGATGTTGCAAGACATACACAGCAATAAAAACATCTAATGTAATGTCCCCTAACCCCTTAATCACCATAGCGGGTATTAACCGCTACAGTCATTAAGGGGTTAACCCACCCTCACCCACCACTCAGGAGGCCTACATACCCTCCTCCACTAACCCCCCACCCCGTGAGGCCTAACCAACCTCACCCACTACACAGCCGGGAGGCCTACCCACATACCCTTGGGGCCAATACCCCCAGTACCCACAATAAAAACAATAAACAGCCCCATAATAAACATCATTATATTTTTTAAATACATAACCCACCCCCTGTGCCGCCCCATAAATACATGATTTATTCTTTTACATACAGAGTTCATACCCCAGGCCCACGTGTGTCCCCGGTGGGCCTGACAGGTCACCTCACAGACGTATAGGTTACAGGCAACTTGTTTCATACAGGTTCTGGAGGCCTGTTGGTGGGTCCCGCCAGGCACCATGGCCCACCAGGTGGTCTCCGCGGGTCACCGTGGGCCACAATTGGGTCCCCACTGTAGGCCCGCGTATGTCTTGGAGCCCCGGGTCAGACCCACAGGTGTCTGGGGGGCCTCGGGTGGCTCCCAGGGGGGTCGGGGGACCCACGGGTGGGCACTACAGGTCCACGGTGCCACCACAGATGTGGGGCCAATGGTTCTTCCCGCAGGTGTCCCCCATGGACCACGCAGCCTGATACCCGTGAAAATCCCGAGGATACCTCAGGTGGTCTCCAGTGGTCTCTCGCAAATCAAAGGAACCAACCCTGTATGTAAAAAAAATAAACCGGACCTATATATTCAAAACATACATCCACCCGCCAACCCCCCCCAACACATACAGTACAATAATGTGCCAAATAACTGTTATCCAGATATTGATAATACATTATTTGCCCATTTTTAAACACATTAACTAGCATAATAACATAAATAAAGTTCTACTGACCTCATCAATAAGAAGCCCCCGTCGCAAGCAAAATCCTTGTCCTCCGTTGCCAACAAAATACATAGCCAATACATTGCAATTACATTCAGATATCAATTAACCCCTTAATCACCTTATCGGATAATAACCGCAAAGGTAATTAAGGGGTTAAGCCACCCTGGCCCAATACCCACCCTTCACCCATTCATTTGTACAGTGGCTTCATCATGCAACTATATATATATACACACACACACATATATATATATATATATATATATATATATATATATATATATATAACACAGAAAAAACAGGCGCACTCATAGCGTAAAAGGTATAACAATATATTTATAGTGTCAAGGATTTAAAAATGCACACTCACAAACATAGCTTAATAAAAAGGATTTTTGAGTAAAACTCAGCCAGCCAGACGCAGGAACCCGGTAGCAGATGACTTTGGTGTAGTGTCTGGTGTAGGTACACTGCAGCAGCCTCTTTGAACACCTCCGGAGCCCGGGGAACACGAGGGACGACGCCTTCCTCTCAATCCTGCGTCACACAGTGAGTACTCAGCTCCAGATACCGCGAGAACTCAGTGACGTCAGTGGATTCGACCGGATAAAGTTCCCATGTATGCAACGAGTGGACAGCTGAGAGTAAGACTTCCAAAAACGCAATAAATTGCTGTAGCAAGCCAGTGAGTGTAAATATAATAAAACTGGGCAGTACACCTCCACACAACACTCTCTACGCATTTCGTCTCAAAGAGACTTCATCAGGAGTTAAAAGCATAGATAGGGGACATAGTTTTATAGTAAGATGAACCAATCAGGGCAAATGAAAACTACTAATTGCTAATCAGGTACACAGGGTCAATGTAAGGATAATATTGACCCCTATATGTTCCAGAACACATATGGGCAAAGTGGACCAACAATACTAGAGAAAGTGACCAAATAAAAAGATACATGTGATAACATACAATTGAACAAATTAAATTAAAATACATTTAAATACTACAACAAAATATAATATAACATCATACAACATAATATTGCATCATCGGCAAAATCATATAATAATATAATAAACAGATGTTAGTAGAGAGATAACATTGATCCTAGTGATTTAATTAAATGGGTCTCTACTAGATAATACATATACAGAGATAATGATACAGAGATTCAGAGAGGCCAAAGTACAAAAGACAACAGAGTGATGAGGGAGAGGGGGGGAGGGGAAGTGCAAGGGAGAGGGAGAGGGGGAGACGAATTGGAGGGGGGTGAATAGGGGAGGAAAAGAAGTGAGGGAATGGACAAAATGGAAGAATGGACGGAGAAAGATTTTGGATCAATGGTGGTCACGCAAGCAAAGCTGATAAAGCTATATACACAGTAGGATCTTATAATAGATATACCACATCTCAACCATTGTCAAAAAGGGAACAATCAACTATACCAGTGCGATAGTATGAATGTCACCACGGAGGGAACGAATTACATGATTTATTATTTATCTGGAATGGGGATACTGACACACTACATGCTTTCTTTGAATATCTTGAGGCAAACACGTACAATTTGAAGTTCACACATTCATACCATGATACACAGATTGATTACCTAGACTTACAGTACATTTGTACATAGATGTTGGTCAACAAATACAGACCAGCATCTACAGGAAAATGAATTCCAAAAACTCTCTGCTCAGATCAAACAGCGCTCTTCCAAGATCACTCATCAAGGGCATACCCAAAGGACAATTCCTGAGGTTAAGGAGGTTATGCTCCACACAAGAATCCTTTATGGTACAAGCTGAAGAACTTAAGAACAGGTTCAGAGATCGTGGTTATGGAGAGAGGGACCTGGAAACTGCATTTAACCATGCCCTAAAAACAGATCGGGAATATCTCCTTAGGAAGAGAAATCCCCAAAAAAACCATTCATAATAACGCAACAAACCAGTGTCCACTGTTCATAACCACATTCTCTAAACAAGCGGAGCAGATTAGATTCATCTTACAAAAGCATTGGGAAATTCTAAAATTAGACACAGACCTTGATTTATACACCATGTCTAACCCTAGAATGGTTTTCAAAAAAGCTAAGACCATTGGTAATCATGTTTCTCCCAGCTTGTACTGCACCGACACACTTTATTCGAGCAAATACCCAGTATGTACCTGGCAGATACCTGGAATGCGCCGCTCCTCACCTCTGACAAGCCCTGTTGCGTTTGCCTTCCCAGCCTGGGTTCATGCCTGGCTGACGGGTGGCTGATCTGTTAAATGATAATGATTAGGATTTAATAGGCTGCAATGCTTCGCGTGTCTACCAGATGGCATAAATTCATGAATTGTAATGCAGTATATATATATATACTGTGCAGTATTGCAGCCAGCGGGAATAAAATGCTTCAATCCCTGCCTGGAAAATACCTCAATGCACTCGGGCAGAAAACAGTCACAAACCTCAATACACCCGGGTATACCCGAATTCGTGGGACTAGCCGAGCTCAAATAAAGTGTGTCGCCAGTGTATGGCTCCAAGAAGAATAGTATGAAACAATTACCTAAGGGATTCTTTAAATGTGGGCAACCGATAAAATCTGTAAAAGATATTCATACTGGTCATGTATACCGTATTGAGTCATTCATGACATGCAAAACGAATTTCGTTATTTACCTATTGGAATGTGCATGTGGGAGTGGCTACATAGGCAGGACCATTAGAGCACTGAAAATTAGAATCACTGAGCATATTCGCAGTATTAGGAACTGTGATGATCGCTTTCCTGTTGCGCGCCATTTTAACACATGTCCCTTAGGATCTATCAAAACTTTCACATATACCGCAATAGAAAACATCTCTATACACCCTAGGGGAGGGCACAGGGAGGCATCATTGAATCGTAGGGAGATGTTCTGGATTTATGCCCTTGGGACATTAGCACCCAAGGGCATGAACCAGGACTGGGAGCTCAAACACTTCCTTAATTAAATAAATGAACAAATAATCATCTGTTCCATTATTTAGACTCAAATGGTGAATAACATCTCTGTTTAATTGCTATATATGCCAACTAAATTCAATATCTGTGTCCGCATTAGTCTACAAGCTAAACGTAATGTCTTGCATAAATATCTTTTGCATACACCACTGTTCGAACTGGACCTCAGCATCCATTATGATTTTTATATGCTTTAAATGACTAGCTTGCATTTGACACCTGTCTTTATCCGTTCATCTGATAATATTTTCAAGCAAGGACTAAAGACATATGGGGGTAACGCAAGTCTCCCCATATAGTGCATTGTGTCATACCTACATAAGGGGGAAAGATATGTCTCTTTACACAACGCACATGTACAAATATACTATAAAATTGACAGATTGATTTCACAAATGTCTTTATTATATAGTCAATTGAAACTAGACATAATTACACATTGTTCCTTGACTTTATATATTGCCTCCATTTCAGTTTTAGATTCGTATTCCAATTGTTAACTGTTTTTAATATTTGATGTAAATGTCGTAATGTGTTTTAGTCTAGTATGTATTGGTGTCCTAATTTATTTATTTTTCTTTCCTCCTTAACAGTCTTTTGCTTCCCCCCAACTCCCCCTCCCCCTTCCCATCCCGCCTACCCGTTCATTCGTATATACACCTAACTATGTACACTGACAGGAGGTTCACTGTTTTTTTTAGGGATCAGGAAGTGTAACCAGGCAGCGTTGCTATGTGTGTCAGCGGAGGGTCTGCGTGCTGGTGAGAGAAGCGCATCACTCCCCTCCCCTCGCTACACACCTATGGCATTGAGCTGTCTTATTGGCTGATAGCTCCGACCAATGAGGTCGTACATCGGCGATTTTCACGCCGAAATCACGCAGCGTTATGATGTAGGTGGGCGGGGAGTGCTCTATAAGACTGTAAGGGCGAATGACGCGAATCAGCTCTTTGATAAAGGACAATTCCTGTCCGAAACGTGTCAGAGTGTGTGTCCCCGTTACCATGCAGATTCAATAAATATATTTTTAACCCACACCTTGCTGGTCCCCTTCTCCTATTTGGCTGTGCACCGCTGCAATCCTAGGATTTCTACCCTACCATTAGCATAATCTTCCTCATCTCTAAGTGATTTATTGTTTTGTCTATTAATGATCTCTTTCTCCAAGGTAAGTACTCGTTTATTAACTACATCATCCATAGTAATAAATTCTCGCAGGTCCACAAATGGTTTTAATACCTTTTGAATACCTTCAATTTCCTCTTTAATAATTCTAAGTTTGTCTTCTCTATAATTAATGAGAAGACGCATGAGTTTAAAAGAACAGGTTTCTAATGCACATTTCCAATCTATAGTAAACTCAATACTTGTCTAAAAGGTGGGGTTTTTTTTAAATCCGAAGAACCAATATACAAATAAATGTAGAAGGGTTATCAAAAACATGCTCTACTACAAATACCACTTCTCCATACAGACACAGTACAATAAAATCATATTTCCTAAAAAAAAATCCAATCTCATCTTCCAATCAAAAGCCTCAAATGCCAATCAAAACATTGCATTTACATTGTATACATGATGCATACAATCTATGCACAATGTACACTCTGCCAATGAATGTTAACAATAACATTTTCCAAAGAAAATACCAATACATCCAAACAAATATACTATTTAAACCAATCAAGTCACCATAAATCAATTAGCATTCATTAATCAAATCACTAAACAATTTAAATTCAATCCACAACAATTAAACAATTAACTATTTCTATCGTTAAACCGAACAAATTACCACCAGACAAAATATAAGTACCAAAAAGAATACAATACACAAAAGCAAGCCTCACCCTGACCTAAAGTACACCGTACCAGACCAAAAATTACATCTATCTAATTCAAAAATACATTACACACACATTTATGCATAGCAGCATATCCCAAATCATTTTAAACACAGCAATACAAGCATTTCCTACCAATCCATTTCTTACCCTGTACTAGTATGTATATATCGATCTAGACATACATACATACATACATACATACATACATACATACATACATACATACATACATACAGTGGCAAGAAATTATCTAAAAAAAAAAAAAAAAAAAAACACATGTCAAAAAAAAAAAAAAATTGAACAAGTTAAATAAAATACATTTCTTTTGTTCACTTACCATTACTTGACCCACTCACCGTCTCCCGTTGAACAGCTTACTCTCGAACCAATCCACGCACAGGAACCCATAAAATAATAAACCATATAATAATCTTAATATATAAAATCGAATGGTTGGTACTAGCTGCGGTGAATTTGATTGGTCCTCAGCCTCTGGCCAATCAGATTGGTGGCTCTATGACATCACCCGGCTCTATGACGTTACCCAAATCTCTCCCCCTCTCCCTCCCCCCACTGGCTCCCGGACAGAGGGGAAGCGCGGCATGGCCCTCCTGCCCCAGCCGCCCCAGCCGCCAACGCTCACTGCCCCAGCCGCCCCAGCCGCCAACGCTCACTTCCCTCCACGGCGGGGGAACAGGCAGTGGGCAGGCAGCCTCTGGAAGAACCCCCTTCCTCCTGCAGCTGCCCCCGGTAAGATGGCGGCACACAGCGGACAGGCAGGGGGTGGTATTCAGTCAGGAGAAAGGGGGGGGATTTAGTCAGGAGGGGGGGAGTTAGTCAGGAGAGAGGGGGGGAGGGAGTCAGGAGAGAGGGGGGGGAAAGAGGGAGTCAGGAGGGAGGGGGGGAGAGAGGGAGTCAGTAGGAGGGGGGAGAGGGAGTCAGCAGAGAGGGGGGAGAGAGGGAGTCGGGGGAGAGACGGGGGAGAGAGGGAGTCAGGAGAGAAGGGGGGGGGGGAAGCCTGAACAGCTGTGAAGAGGGGGGGAAGAGAGTTGAGAGGGAGGATGGGGAGGCAGAACATTACATCACGGGCAACGCCGGATATATCAGCTAGTAAACAATAAAATAATAAACCAAAACAATCCATGGGTCTTCTAGTTTTAATCCATCTTCATCTGTATTCTTCTTACTTGTATATTCCGCTCTCTTCCGGGGTCTTCGTGTCTTCTTCGGCCACGCCCTGGTCTTCTTTCTTCTTCCGGAGGTCCTTCCTCCTCGGCGTCTGCCTTCAAAATGAGACGACATAGACTTTTATAGGCCTATGACATCACATTTTCATCATATGGTTCCCACAGCCCTGATTGGGCCGTGAAAACCATGTGCTGTGGCCGAAAAAAAAAAATGATGTAATTTAAAGGCAATGAAAGCACAGCCAATCAGAATGGCTGTGCTACAATTGCCTTTAAGATGACGTCATGAAAAGAAAGATAGCCGGCCTCACATGGTACGGTAGCCAATCAGAGCGTGGGAAATACATCCCAACTCTGATTGGCTCTAGTACCATGTGGCAGGCTTTCAATGACGTCACATCCATTCTCCCCCAAGCCTCTGGCACATGGTCTACTAGAGCCAATCAGAGTTGGGATCCCACAAAATCAGAAATAGAATCTGATATATCTGCCGGATGGAGCAGTTGACGAGTCTGGTCAACGACACCGGCGAAAATTTCTTAAAAGTCTGGGCACCATGGCTGGCCCAATCAGACATCCCCAGGGTGGAGGCCACCAACATTTTGCTATGATAGTTGGAAATGCGATCTCCTTTGATGGGTCGGCACAGAATACGATTAGGGAAGAGACAGGTAGGGTTGACTGGTTCCAATAATCCCACAATTACTGGACACGGGCTTCAGCGTTTTACATGCAGGGCCCCGTCTGGAAGAGAAAGAACCCACAGAGGGTTTACAAAGCAGGACTCAGAAGGCTGCAGTTTCCCACACACCCCCCCCTTTTTTTTCTCTCCCTTCCCTCTCCCTTGTCCGTGTGTTGGCAATGTTAGTTGTCTTGTTCGTCGGTCTGTTCCCCCCCGTGAGTCACGTCAGTCTCTCTGTTTGGAAAAAATGATGTTATGTATACAGTACAGAAAGCCAGCGGGTTGTTAGATTATTATATGCCTGTAACAAACCTAATAAAAACTTTTGGTTGAAAAAAAAAGGTCGAAAGGTCGTGTTAAAACCAAGTAAGAAACGTCAGTCGCTGGCAAGCAATGCGCCAGCACCTGTACCAACACCGGCATCCAATAACGGTCCGACCGTCAGTGACAACCCTTGCTGTCTGTCCACGCATGGATACCTGCAGCCTGAGCTGGATTTCGCGTACAATTTCGAGCAAGCTTGCATGTACCTAAGCGATTTCCAGCCTCATCAGCTGACTACAGGTGTAGTAGTCCCGCTGTCACCTATCAACGTGTTTGATCAAGAATACTGGCCTGGCAGTGGTCCAGCGCCAGCCGATTGGGAAATTCTATGGTGAGTAATGTTGCCGTATTTTATTCTGTTTTTTTTTTTTTTTTTTAAATATCAATATCAGTGCGATTCAAAAGTCAAGCGATTCTCCTGTAAGCAATATCATTGGCTGAGCGGCTTCTACAGTACTGTAGATACTGAACAATTGGTGGAACGCTAGGCGCATGCGCATTGGAACCTTCTTGGAACGCATATGCGTGTCATCACATCCACGGAAGGCGCATGCGCATGTGAACAGGAGACGCCCCCCAAGAAAATTATTGGTGGGACTGACTGGGAACTTCTTTAGGGGACTGACCATTACAGTAAAACTTTTATTTTTGTTTTTCCTCAGAAAAGAAAACTTTGTCATCTCATGCGGAAAACAGCAAATGGAGGGATTTCGATGGATAATATCGCTTTGTGTAACAATGCCTGTACATTGCTGAATCGGATTTAAAAAAACACGTACCGGAGTCTACAGTTCTGTGGCCGTTGTTATTGATTAGGATAGAATACTGTACCTGAAACAGTATGCTGATGTTTTCAGACCGTATACAATACTTTTTTATATATACAGTATAATAAACCCGAGAAAATAAAAAGTATGCATTTATTCTACATGTATTCCAGTACATATGTGTATTTTATACCCGTACAGCATGTATTGTTTTACAGTAATACTCTTGTGACGTACAGTACTGAGCATGCCTACAGTATACAGTACAGTATGCCTGGACAGTACTGTACATTCTAGAAACACTGTATTGTGTTACAGTATAAAAGGAGACAAAAGAACAATTTAAAACAAATCAACATTTTCTTTTATTGGTGGAGTAAGTACAAAAACATTTATTTACAAATACTGTACAATGTAAAAACATTTTAAGTGCACAGCAATTCAAAACATCAACAGGTGTATGGTATACTGCTAGTGAAAACATTTATGTACAGAAAGTCAAAACATTTACAGTCAGTCAGTATGGTTTACAGTCACATGCTTTTATTAAAAAAAATCTTTATTCAGAACATTTAAAAAATGCAACATCTCCTTTATTAAAGTACAGCAAGTCAAAATATTGACAGTAGGATGGTGTACAGAACAGTCAGTCAGGCCTGCACAACTTCAGTCCTCGAAGGCCGCAAACAGGCCCGGTTTTAAGGATAACCTTTGAAAACCAGGCCTGTTTGCGGCCCTCGGGGACTGGAATTGTGCAGGTCCTGTGTGTACAGTAAGTTAAAACATTTCTTTATCAATACAAGTTAAAACACGCAACATCTCCTTTATTTAAGTCCAGAAAGTCAAAACATATACAGCACAGCACAACAGTATGGTGTTATTAAAAAAAAATCTTTATTCAGAACATTTAAAAAATGCAACATCTCCTTTATTAAAGTACAGCAAGTCAAAACATTTGCAGTAGGATGGTGTACAGAACAGTCAGTCAGGCCTGCACAACTCCAGTCCTCGAAGGCCGCAAACAGGCCCGGTTTTCAGGATAACCTTTGAAAACCGGGCCTGTTTGCGGCCCTCGGGGACTGGAATTGTGCAGGTCCTGTGTATACAGTAAGTAAAAACATTTCTTTATTAATACAAGTTAAAACACGCAACATCGATAGGGGGCGTGGCCAGGACGCCAATGGAGATGGTCGAGTGAGAGAGGAGCTCCTCAGATCCCTGAATAGAATCAGTGCAATAGACACATTTCCCCCCCAAATTCCACTCCCCAAAAACTCTCCCCCTAAACTACAATACCTGTAGCAATGACGGGCAGACCGAAGGCCCAACAGACCCAGGGAGTCACAAAATATTTTGCCCCATCACCGCGGAGCTCAGAGGCAACCTCAAGGAGCCAAGACGGCGCCGGCACAAGCAGCGCACGTGGCGCCAAAAGCACGGCACCAGATCGGGATCGATCGGACGAGCCCTTGCCCCCCGAAGACGGGGTTACAAGGGAATACATGCAAGAGCTCATGGCCTCAATGCTGGACAAGCTCCATGCCTCACTCCAAGCAGATTTAAGAGCCGCAGTTACGGAGCTCAAACAAGACATCACAGGTCAAACAGAGCGTACCTCGGCCTTGGAGAACCAAATGGCGGACGCCCAGCAAGCTCAGGAAGCGGCAGATACCGAGATTTACCGACTGGGGGAAGAGATAAACAGTCTCCGTGACAGCCTGGAAGACCATGAGAACCGCGACCGGCGGCAAAATATTACAATACGTGGCATACCGGAATCAGAACCCCCAGGCCAAACAAAAACTTACCTGCTTGATTTCTTTGTCTCAATCTGTGGAGACCTGGATCACAAAGATTTAGAGATGGACAGAGCACACCGTGTGTTGGGACCTCGGTCTGATCACCCTAACAGGATGTCATTGTCCGCCTACACAGATACTCCATAAAGGAGAAAATAATGGAGGCCTGCTGAGCCAAGGAACCCATTAAATTTAAGGATGACCCCTTACAAATCTTCAACGACCTATCTAAGGTCACAGTCAATCGCCGCAAAGAATTGAGGCCCCTAACCCTCCAACTACGAGACAACGAAGTCAAATATAAGTGGGGGTTTCCGTTCAAACTCCTTGTCTAGAGAAATGGCAAGTTCCTTACCATCAGACACCCTGAGGATAGGGAGCAATTTGCCAGAGCGCTGGGCCTCAACCCACCCTCTAGCTGGAAATTTGACCCCTCCAGGCTGCAAGGAACTGATGCAGCGGAGTTACCGATCAGAGCCTCAGAATGACTGGCGGATCAGAGACAGCAAAGGAAATAAATAAAAATGCTGTCCCACCCGTTCTTGGAGCTGCACCCCTACCCAGTTGATGCCGGATCCCTCAAATTAAAAATAGCCCTATCGATTACTGAGACGGCGCGGGAGATGCAAAGGAAACAAACCTGACCAACGCTGCCATCAGACCACTGCTGCTAGGAAGCGAGCTGTCAGATGGAAGAACGATGCACCCAAACTCTCCACGTCAACCATGTGTAGCCGCCTAGAGGAGCCCCGCGAGGAAACCGGAGGATCGCCGCTTTGTGGATGGGAGGGGGGTGGGGGAAGACGGGAGGAATTGATCTTGTGAACGGACGTCCCGAGGAAGGGAGGATGGGAGAGCTCTCGGTCTCCGTCTCTCCTCCTTTCCCTCCCCCTCGTTGCTGTTGATCGGCCATTTATCCCTGTGTCATGAGCCTTACCGCAGCACGAGTAAAAGAAAGGGGATTTACGTACCCAATGAGCGCCCCAATAGTTTCTGGCACCTGGAGGACTCCCCGACCTCACCCCCGAGTGATGAGCTGGACACCACAACAACCGTGAGTACTCAAGGCCAAACCAGCCGGTCTGACCCAGAACGAATAGGCGGACCATAACAGTTAAGGGGTTGAACAACCAAGGGCCCGGCACACTTCACACTGCATGGTCCATGCAGGACTATAGCAGCAGTGGTAGAAGTGAATGCCACGGGACTTCAATTACGATGTATATAGTTAACTTATGTATGCTGATGTACGTTATAAAGCAATCCCTCCACCCCCTCCCTCGTCCCCCACCCCCCCCACTCTCCTCCCCCTCTCCCTCACCCTCCCCCACTTTTTCCCCTCCCCTTCCCCCCTTCCACCCCCCGTGTACCCCCCCCCCAAACAAGGGAGTCCAGAAGGGTTCTAAGGTAATAGGAAGGCAGGCACAAAAGGTGAGCAATAAGAGGACGCGAATAACAACATTCATATGTTCAACCTGCGGGGATGGCACTAACTATGTTGTACTGAGAAAAGTTATACTAAGCAAATGAACCTGAGCTTATCTATGTTGATACTCATATTGTCATGATTAGACCCGCGTGAGCAGTATCATTTAAAGTCTCGAGTGATGGGACAGGACGCTACATAACGACTGTAATTAGTTGTCAAGGTGGGCCAGCACAAATTGCAGAACTGACGTTGAAATGCTGGCTGACACTATACCCCAGCCAGGCCCTCCTGGCAAGAGAGTGTGTACCAATATGGCAGGAGAGAAAACGCCCCCCCCTCCTCTTCCCCCCTCCTCCTCCCCCCCCTCTCTCCACCTCCCTCCCCTCTTTCCCCTTCCCCTCCCCCCCTCCCAGTCAGGATGAGAAAGCACCTCATGCCTTACCAGCACTCAAAGGGGGTTATGCCAAAGCGCTCAGTACCCCCCTCCTCCCCCGCATCCCAGACAGCCACCAAGGCAAATCACAGCGTTCAGTTACAGAAACTGCTTCTGACATCCACTGAGGCGCAGGACTCGGCGCACTGAACGGGCACTGCCGCCCTAGTTAATCTTGTGGTTGGGCCCAAGCTCACGGGCTAAGTTGCCGTAAAGTTGAATACCCTTGTTATGACAAATACCCCACGAGATGGAGGCGCAATGTTGTTGGAAATTGTGTTACACTACTTGTAATGTTGTTAGATATTGTGCTACACTACATGTAATCTTGTCTTGTGTTACACTGCATCTAAGGTTGTTTGATATGTGTTACGCTGCAATACCAAATGTTGAACCAGTAATAACAGGAGGATTAAAGATACAAAGGCCCATCCCTCATCGGGTCCCCCTCTACCCCCATTAGCCCCCCCCCTTCTTTCTTCCACACCTCTACCCGCCCCATCCCTCCCTCCCACTCTCCCCCCCTCATGCCCCTACCTCCCCACCCCCTCCCTTCTTTTCCTTTCTTTTTCAAAGAGAGTACGTCAAGAAACTCTCATACTACCTAAGGAAAGGGGAGGAAATGTGTTACTTAAAGGCACCAAAGGGTCTGGCCCCCTCTGCTGCCCACCGGTCGACGACACTGGTAGCACCCCTGAAGGGCACACCAGCCCAAATGCCGGTCACCACGGACCTGGCAATTTTTTGTTAAGCCCTAAAGTGGACCTAATCACCTCTATCTTCTATCTGCTGATTCTGTACCAGCAGATCTTTACCCCACTCTTTTCCCCTTCTCCACGCCTCCCACCACCTCAGTACACCTGGCTCGATACACACACAAAATACACCGCCCTAAATGTTTGCTGGAGCACGACGTGTACACAAAATACAGAATCAAGACCCCCCCCCAGTGGGAAAGGAGGGGTTCTAAGGTCCTACACCACAAAAAAAATCTATGGCCACCACGGCCCCAATTAAAATACTATCATTAAATGTCAAAGGCCTACAAAATAACAGAAAGAGGAGACTGGCCCTGCAAGATAAGAAAAAATCAGGGGGAGACATCATATTCCTACAGGAGACCCACTTCACATCACAAGACCCCCCCAAATTTATTCAAAAAAGTTTTTCCAATGTGCTTTTTCGCATCATTTAGTAGTAAAAAACGGGGAGTGGCCATATTGATCCGACAAGGCACTCCATTTAATCATGTCAAAACAACAGTGGGTAGATTTTTGGTGGTATACGGCTCCCTAGCAGGTTCGGCAATTGCCCTGATAAATGTTTATGCCCCGAATGAGAACCAAGTGGAATTTCTAAAAAGGGTTCTCGAGGGCATCGACCCTGGTTACCTGTCATCGGTACTAATAGGCGGGGAGGGGACTTAAACATGGTCCTAAACCCCACCGAGGACAGGTCAACTGTAATGGGTCACCCCCGCACAGCCCACTCCCAACACATAGGGAAAAGGTTTAGGGGAATACTGAATGAATTCTCATTGGTGGAAATATGGAGATCCCAGCATCAGGGCCAGAGGGACTACACTTTTTACTCAGCACCTCACCAGACCTATTCTCGTATAGACTACTTCCTGGTAACCAAAAAGGTCCTAGAGGCTGCCACCGATTCGGACATTGGCCCGATAACCTGGTCAGATCATGCCCTGGTCCTATTGACCCTATCAGTACCATTTGAAAAAACTACATCCTACTCTTGGAGATTAAACGACTCCTTACTGAACCATCCCGAGATAGAGAGATCAGAACCTCACTTAAGGACTATTTCTTCTTTAACTCTGGATCAATTTCCTCTCCAGCAATCCTTTGGGAAGCCCATAAGGCAGCAATTAGAGGTAAATTCATCTCAATTGCATCCCATAGGAAAAAAGTCAAACAAAAACTGATTACGGAACTCACAGACAATATTATTACACTGGAGCATGCTCATAAAGCCAACCCCTCAAAGAGAGTCTATAAAACTTTAACGGCAGCCAGATCAAAACTTAAACAAGCCCAGCTGGAAGATGTAGAAAAGGCCCTAAAGTGGACAAACCAGCAATACTATGACAAGGGCAACAAGGCCGACAGACTTTTGGCTAGCAGATTGAGAGGAATACAGAAGAGATCCCAAATAACGGCGATCAAAAATAGGTCTGGTGAGATACAATATAGCGATAGCAAAATAGCAGCAGAGTTCACCAAATACTATACTGCTTTATATAACCTAAGATCCAAAAATGGCCGCCCCGAACCGATAGCATCAGAATCGATAAAACAATACTTAGATAGTTGTCACCTCCCTACATTAACGGAGGAGGAAAATACAGTCCTCAATGCAAAGATATCAAAAGAGGAACTAGAAGAGGCGGTCAAGATGCTCAAACTCTCTAAGTCCCCTGGTCCTGATGGTTTCACCAATGTTTACTACAAGAGATTCCTACCCATACTATCCACGCATCTATTAAAAATGTTCAATCATTTTATGGAGGGGAATCCAATCCCCGCCTCAATGTCTCTCGCAAACCTAGCTATCATACACAAGGAAGGCAGAGACCCGATGCAATGTGAAAGCTATCGTCCAATCTCCCTTCTCAACAGTGACCTCAAATTATACAGTAAAATACTGGCAAATAGGCTAAACCCGATCTTACCGAGACTTATAAATATAGACCAAGTAGGATTTTTCGCGGGCAGGCAAGCCTCAGAGAACACTCGTAAGATAATCAATATAATAGACCATGTCAACCTCACAGGAACCAAAGCAATACTCTTGAGCCTAGATGCAGAGAAGACGTTCGATAGAATCGATTGGCTCTTCCTAGACCATACTTTGCGTAAATTTGGCTTTAAAGACGCATATCTAGAAGGGGTCCATAGACTCTACCAAGATCCGTCAGCAATGGTAAAATTACCAGGGGGCAGTCTCCAGAGATTTAATATTAAAAATGGCACAAGACATGAATGCCCTTTATCCCCTCTCCTCTTTGCACTCACCATAGAACCCCTGGCGTCCACAATTCGAAACAATAGGGACATCCAAGGAATAGAAATAGGACAAACACAATATAAGACATCTCTATTCACGGACGATATCATCTTAACACTCTCCCAACCCCAAATTTCCCTTCCCAATCTCCAAAAAGAACTCAAAGACTTCGGGAAAATATCAGGCTATAAAATTAATAGCGATAAATCCAAAGCGTTAAATCTAAACCTGCCAGAGCCAGAGGTGAAACTCCTCAAGCTAAATTTCAGCTACCGGTGGAGTTCCTCTTGTATCAAATATTTGGGAGTAAAGATACCAAGGAACTACCATTCTCTTTACCAACATAATTACCCGCCCTTATTTCGGAAAATCAAACAGGATCTTGATAAATGGGGAGGATACCAACTATCATGGATCGAGAGAATGATCTCGGTCAAAATGAATATACGCCCCAGATTGTTATATTTCTTCCAGACTCTCCCGATCCACATCCCTGGCTCAGGACTGAAGAATATACAAAAACAGATCTTTCATTTTATTTGGCAGGGTAAAAAAACTAGAATAACCAGGGCAGTTCTGCTTGCCACAAGAGAGAGAGGGGGTCTAGGAGTCCCAGACATTACGAGATACTACCAAGCCACCCAGCTGAGACAGGTAGTAGTTTGGATAGTAGTGTGTAGGTTGGGTTCTGGGAGCGGGTGTGCTTCTGTGAGCGGGTGTGCTTGTGGCGGCGGGCGAGGGTAGGTTGTCTGGGAGAAAACTTTCCTCCTGTCTTGGTTGTCTCCTGACGTGGTCTTGACGGGGTTGTCATGTTATCCTCCTCCTCAACGACATACATTTACACAAAATCTTCCGGTGGAGGGGGTGCGCTTGCTGATGGAAGGTGGTCGAAGGTCCCATTCATCACATCCATGCCACCCTCCTGCTCCTGCGTCGGGGATACAGGGGCATGAACACTGAGCAAATGATGTATCCCCGCTATGTCAGTCTCTATCTTCTGCATCCGTTGATCCATAGTTAGCATGGTCTCCAGAAGCAGATCTATCTTTGCCAGCACAATAGAGCTTCCGGGGATATTCACACTTATCCCATTCAGCATGCGGTCTAACGAGCTGGTTCTCATGCATGGCGTGCTGTGGACATCTGGGTGGATGGTGCTACGGGCGATGAGATGGGGGTTCCATGGAGAGAAGCAGCAGCGTCGCCAAAGAAGGGTGGAGGAGGTGACCTGTGGATTTCTGGGAGAGGAGAAGCGGCAGCGTCATCGAAGAGGGATGGAGAAAGTGACCTGTGGATTTCTGGGCGAGAAGCGGCAGAGTCGTCTAAGCGCAATGGAGAAAGTGACCCATGGATTTCAGGGGCACCAGCGGCAGCGTCGTCGAAGAGCAGTGGTGAAGATGGCCTGTGGGTTTCCGGGAGGGTGGCGGCAGCGTCGAGGACGAGTAGTGAAGAAGACAGGCTGAAGATTTCCGGGAGAGCGGCGGCAGAATCATCGAAGCATAAACGAGGAAGTGGCCTGCGGGTTCGATGGGTAGGCTGCCATTTGTTTTGTGTTGTGTGTACATCACCGTATTTCTTCTTGACATAATAAGGCTTATGTCTATTAAAACCCTTAGCCTTTGGGGTCAGCAGAAGGTTTTCTTTATGAGTCTTAGCCTGTCGCTATGGCCTTGGCTTGGAAACGGCTCCTGCCTTTCGCTTTTTCTGCATGACAGGCACGGCAGAGGCAAGTGGGTTACTGTGTCCGTAGAATCGGGGTTTATCAATGGAAGCAGATGGCACAATGCAGTATCTGGACAAGGCAAGGTAGAAGAGATGTGATGCATCAGTAATCAGAGAGAACCTCTTCTTTTGGCCTTCAACAGTGGACTGCAGCCAGCACCCACAAGGATGGCCACTACTTAGACCTGGTTTTCACTAAAAACTTCTCTCTCTCTGATTTCTCCATTTCCCCTTTTCCTCTCTCTGACCATCATCTCATCTCATTCTCTTTATCTCGCTTCTCCCCTTCTCCACCTCCATCTACCCCCCGGTTCTGCAGAAACCTGCGCTCTATTCACTTACCTGACTTTGAGTCCACTTTACACTCCTCCCTCTCCTCTCTCAGCTCTGCTACAGACCCTGACAACCTGGTCAGAAAGTACAACTCTGTCTTGTCCTCGTCTCTTGATCTACATGCCCCGCTTTCTCTCTGCCGCCCTCGCCCTTCTAACCCTAGACCCTGGCTAAATTCCCACACGCGCATGCTGTGTTCCTCCACTCGTTCCTCTGAATGCCTCTGGAGGAAGTCTCACACTCTCGCAGACTTCCTTCACTACAAATTTATGCTATCCTGTTTCAACTCTGCCCTCTCGCAAGCTAAACAAGCCTACTTTTCTGCACTAATCAACATGCACAAGTCTAACCCACGCCGACTGTTCTCTGTCTTTGATACTCTACTCAAACCACCCTCAGCTGCCTCTGCTTCCTCCATCTCCGCTCAGTACTTTGCTGACTATTTTAAGGAAAAGGTGGAATCCATACGGCAGAACATCCCCTCTGTTTCTTCCCCCCATCCTACACCTCTTCCTAACTCTCCTCCTGCCTTCCTTGAGTCTTTTTCCACTGTCTCAGAGGAGGATGTGTCGCTGTTGATCTCCTCTTCTCCCTCTACCACTTGCCCTCTTGACCCCATTCCCTCGCATCTCCTAAAACCTCTACCTCCTACTATAATCCCTACGCTTACACACATTTTTAACTCCTCCCTCTGCTCTGGAACCTTTCCATCCTCCTTCAAACATGCAACAGTCATCCCATTACTCAAAAACAGCAAGCTTGACCCTACCTGTCTTTCTAACTATCGACCTGTCTCCCTCCTGCCTTTTGCCTCTAAACTACTTGAACGTCTTGTATTCTCTCGCTTGCTCCATTTTCTCAACACCTATTCTCTCCTAGACCCTCTACAATCTGGCTTCCGCACTGCTCACTCCACCGAAACAGCCCTCACTAAAATAACTGACGACCTCCATGCTGCCAAAGACAGAGGTCATTACACTCTGCTCATATTACTCGACCTCTCTGCAGCATTTGACACCGTGGACCACCCTCTTCTCCTCCACATTCTCCATACTCTAGGTATTCGGAACAAAACTCTATCCTGGATCTCATCCTACCTCTCCCATCGTACTTTTAGTGTCTCTTCTGCTAACACCTCCTCCTCCTCTATTGATCTCTCTGTGGGGGTACCCCAGGGCTCTGTCCTGGGACCTCTTCTCTTTTCTCTGTACACACTCTCTATAGGTGACCTAATAACATCTTTTGGGTTTAATTATCACCTCTATGCCGACGACACACAAATATACTTTTCAACACCTGACCTTACACCTGCTGTACAAACCAAAGTTTCTGAATGTCTCTCTGCTATATCATCCTGGATGGCCCTCCGACGCCTTAAACTCAACATGGCTAAAACAGAGCTCCTCATACTTCCTCCCAAACCTGGCCCTACTACCTCCTTCCACATTACTGTTGGAACTACAATCATTCACCCAGTAGCCCAAGCACGCTGCCTAGGGGTCACATTCGACTCCTCTCTCACATTCGCCCCTCACATTCAAAACATTTCTAAAACTTGTCGCTTTTTCCTCCGCAATATAACTAAGATACGCCCTTTCCTCTGTTGTTCGACTGCTAAAACTCTGACTCAGGCCCTCATTCTCTCCCGTCTTGATTACTGTAACCTCCTGCTGTCCGGCCTTCCTGCCTCTCACCTGTCTCCCCTACAATCTATCCTAGATGCTGCTGCCAGAATCACTCTACTCTTTCCTAGATCTGTCTCAGCATCTCCCCTCATGAAATCCCTCTCCTGGCTTCCGATCAAATCCCGCATCTCACACTCCATTCTTCTCCTCACTTTTAAAGCTTTACATTCTTCTGCCCCTCCTTACATCTCAGCCCTAATTTCTCGGTATGCACCATCCAGACTCTTGCGTTCTTCTCAAGGATGTCTTCTTTCTACCCCCTTTGTATCTAAAGCCCTCTCCCGCCTTAAACCTTTTTCACTGACTGCCCCACACCTCTGGAATGCCCTTCCCCTCAGTACCCGACTAGCACCCTCTCTATCCACCTTTAAGACCCACCTTAAGACACACTTGCTTAAAGAAGCATATGAATAGCACTGTGGATATTCTAAACACGATACATAATGCTTGGCCCCCTGCAGACGCACTTACCAGAACTCCCTCCTACTGTCTCTGTACGTTCTCCCTACCTACCAATTAGACTGTAAGCTCCTCGGGGCAGGGACTCCTCTTCCGAAATGTTACTTTTTTTTTTCAACTTTCATTTTTATTTGTGGAAAGCATATATACAGAATCTCACCTCCCATAGGCTTACATTATAGACCAACCACATTTTTGTTACTTTTATGTCTAAAGCACTTATTCCCATGATCTGTTATTTATATTATCTGTTATTTATTTGATTACCACATGTATTACTACTGTGAAGCGCTATGTACACTAATGGCGCTATATAAATAAAGACATACAATACAATACAATACAATACAATTCCATCCATAGCATATAATAATAATCAAGATGACAATGGAATGTCCTGGAGGATTGAATAAATGTGCAATTGGAAGGGATAAGTGTCTAGTGGAGTTCACTTGACCACCACAGCTTAAACACAATAAACACCCAACCAAATAAGCAAATCCGGAAATAAAGAAGCACAGGTGTTCATATATATGCACTGCGGCCCTTTACCTATGTGCTTGCACGGACGTTCGAGACATCAAGGGCGTGCAGTCCATCCAGGTGTAGATACAGCAAGGTAGAGATGGATGATGGATAGCACTGCCAAGGAAATCCAACTCCCAGTGGAACCGGAAAAATAGGAAAAAAGCGCACACTCCAATGTAGCAATAGGTCTAGGTTATTGCAGATTGTTTTAGAAAAATCGAAAAAAAAGTTAGGTTCAGTATACCACCTGACTTGCCCAGCCTATGGCTGTGTATGTTGCATCACCGCGACTCTATGCAGACGCCGGTTGATGACGTCACACCCGATAGCGCGAAGGACAATTCAGGTTAGTATAAATAGGCAGCATTTGTACTATCTTGTCACCTTGATAAAGTGCTCTGTGCACGAAACGCGTAGGTGCGTTCGTGTTATCCTGTTACTGTTGCCTAGCCTGCAATAAACCAGACCTATTGCTACATTGGAGTGTGCGCTTTTTTCCTATTTTTCCGGTTCCACTGAGAGTTGGATTTCCTTGGCAGTGCATCATCCATCTCTACCTTGCAGTATCTGGACAAGGGCAAGTTCAGATAAAGATCTTCAAGTGGTGGGCTATGCAAAGTGTGTAACCTTTTATGCATGGCGATGATGTACAGGTGTTGAAAGTGGGCGTACTCAAATGTGAGTCATTAACATATACATACACCATCCATTTTGTAGATTCACTGCACATTGAATACACATCGACTTAACATCGAATATACATTCTTGTGTTTGTATTTCTTTCTACTCGCAGCAATGCCTGTTAAAAAGATTTCAAAGGATCTCAGCATGACAATTAAGGAGATGTACACGAGCGGACACCGAATTGCAGATATCCAACGCTGGTTAGCTGCTTCTGGCCTCATTGTGCCATAAACCACCGTGTGCTATCATGCACACGGAAAAATCAAACAACAAACGAGGACACCAACGGTAACTAACGCGTAAGTATATACTATATATTTGTGAAATCACTGTATGTCTGCGTCCCAAGGGTCAATCGCATTGGACCTTGGGCCTGTCACTCCTGCTCAGGCCATGCCCGCCCCCGCACACCTCTCATTGGCCTACGTCCAACACCAATGCCACACTGTCCCACCCCTC
>NC_134484.1:454967517-455077517 GCF_040206685.1 Ascaphus truei | reverse complement strand
CTCACACAGTGTAGCTCCCGCGGACCGCACAGCACGCCTCACATCTCCTGCACCTCACACATCTCCCTCCGCAACCGGACCGCGAGGCCCCCTACCCCGCTACACCATGCCACCAATGTCCCTCCCCCTATCCCGCTACCTCACACAGTGTAGCTCCCGCGGACCGCACAGCACGCCTCACATCTCCTGCACCTCACACATCTCCCTACCGCAACCGGACCGCGAGGCCCCCTACCCCGCTACACCATGCCACCAATGTCCCTCCCCCTATCCCGCTACCTCACACAGTGTAGCTCCCGCGGACCGCACAGCACGCCTCACATCTCCTGCACCTCACACATCTCCCTCCGCAACTGGACCGCGAGGCCCCCTACCCCGCTACACCATGCCACCAATGTCCCTCCCCCTATCCCGCTACCTCACACAGTGTAGCTCCCGCGAACCGCACAGCACGCCTCACATCTCCTGCACCTCACACATCTCCCTACCGCAACCGGACCGCGAGGCCCCCTACCCCGCTACACCATGCCACCAATGTCCCTCCCCCTATCCCGCTACCTCACACAGTGTAGCTCCCGCGAACCGCACAGCACGCCTCACATCTCCTGCACCTCACACATCTCCCTCCGCAACCGGACCGCGAGGCCCCCTACCCCGCTACACCATGCCACCAATGTCCCTCCCCCTATCCCGCTACCTCACACAGTGTAGCTCCCACGAACCGCACAGCACGCCTCATCTCCTGCACCTCACACAGCTCCCTACCGCAACCAGACCGCGAGGCCCCCTACCCCGCTACACCATGCCACCAATGTCCCTCCCCCTATCCCGCTAGCTCACACAGTGTAGCTCCCGCGAACCGCACAGCACGCCTCACATCTCCTGCACCTCACACATCTCCCTACCGCAACCGGACCGCGAGGCCCCCTACCCCGCTACACCATGCCACCAATGTCCCTCCCCCTATCCCGCTACCTCACACAGTGTAGCTCCCGCGGACCGCACAGCACGCCTCACATCTCCTGCACCTCACACATCTCCCTACCGCAACCGGACCGCGAGGCCGCGGCCTACACTCACACACCATGGCAACGATGTCCCTCCCCCTATCCCGCTACCTCACACAGTGTAGCTCCCGCGAACCGCACAGCACGCCACATCTCCTGCACCTCACACAGCTCCCTACCGCAACCGGACCGCGAGGCCGCGGCCTACACTCACACACCATGGCAACGATGTCCCTCCCCCTATCCCGCTACCTCACACAGTGTAGCTCCCGCGGACCGCACAGCACGCCTCATCTCCTGCACCTCACACAGCTCCCTACCGCTACCGGACCGCGAG
Organism: Ascaphus truei; assembly: GCF_040206685.1. Classification (NCBI taxonomy): domain Eukaryota; kingdom Metazoa; phylum Chordata; class Amphibia; order Anura; family Ascaphidae; genus Ascaphus; species Ascaphus truei. Next base: position 455,076,173 of record NC_134484.1, on the reverse strand, counting down.
GCCGCGGCCTACACTCACACACCATGCCACCAATGTTCCTCCCCCTATCCCGCTACCTCACACAGTGTATGACAACACCTACCACTGGAAATCAGATGTTCGTTGAAATAAAATATGTTTTCCTAACTATTTTACTGTCTGTATAATGTACACAACACTCACCCACACAAAACCCCCTCATACACACACACACACACACGCAAACATCCTGTCATTCTATGCCACACACTACACTCAAAAACATGCCATTTTTAACATGTGTATGACCAACAACACGCACTCACACACGTCACACACACAACATGCCTCATACATACACACACGCCATCACACACCAGCAACACACACACATGCTCTCACACACACCACACACCATGCCACCGATGTCACTCCCGCTATCCCGCTACCTCACACACTCTACCTCCCGCGGAACAACCAGCACGCCTGACATCTCCTGCATCTCACACATCTCCCTCCGCAACCGGACCGCGACGCCGCGGACTACAGTCAAACAGCATGCCACCAATGTCACTCCCGCTACCTCACACACTGTATGACAACACCTACCACTGAAACTCAGCTGTTCCTTACAATAAAATATGTTTTCCTAACAATTTCACTGTCTGTATAATTTATTCTAAAACACTTCTCACACCACCACTCACACACAACACTCACCCACACAAAACCCCCTCATACACACACACACACACACGCAAACATCCTGTCATTCTATGCCACACATAACAACAAATCACACCTCACCTTCACCCTCATAATACACACACTACACTCAAAAACATGCAATTTACAACATGTCTATGACCAACAACACGCACTCACACACGTCACACACACAACATGCGTCATACACACACACATGCCATCACACACGCCACATACACACATGCTCTCACACACACCACACACCATCACACACAACACACACACAAATACACAAACACATGCACACACACACGCACTCAGCAACGCTACACGCCCTCAACCACGCAACACACGTACTCACACACACACACCAACCTCCACTGCTGATACAACACACAAAACAACACTTCAACATAACCTTAACTACCACACACAACACAACCACCACTAAACAAACACACACACCCAACCCACTGTTCCAATTACCTACCCTTCACCATACACACTACACTGAATACAATGCACATTTACACGTCTCACCACCCACTCCCATTGCACATCAACATCCCACCACACACAAACATTAACAACAACACAACACCTCCGCTACTAACACACCTAGCACAATAAATCACCTCTTCCTTTCAATAACATATTTTACACAAAACATTACTATTTACACATCTGCACACAAACACTCAACTAACCAACACTGACACACACACTCACACACCACACACTCACTATCACATCACACACTCACTCATCCACACACACACCCCACACAATCAACAATCACACCCAATAATTACATACACACACTATTCTGCCACACACACAGCCAACATTAACACAAAACAAAAACACACACAACATTTCAACACCTACACAAACGCACACCAAACACAAATAAATACCCCTCACCTCACACAGTGTAGCTCCCGCGAACCGCACAGCACGCCTCACATCTCCTGCACCTCACACATCTCCCTACCGCAACCGGACCGCGAGGCCCCCTACCCCGCTACACCATGCCACCAATGTCCCTCCCCCTATCCCGCTACCTCACATGAGTGAAGATATACTTCACAAAGCACAGAGACACAACCCATCACTCAATGTTACCTTTTCACCTGACATTTTCAACGAGGTACTCATATTGTTAGAAGATACATGTCTCTCTATCAATAACAAAACACTACTTCAATTAGGTCTAGAAGCTCCCCAACGTCATCATCACGATGTACTCAATACAGACCTTATGCGAGAGAAACAATACAATATTTCCATACTACAAGAATATGTTGCCACAAGAAAACCAATGTTAATTCCACAACAACTTAACACCTATGACAACATCATGCAGCACATAAACAACGAACAAGGTGCAATCCTGTTTCTTGATGCTCCAGGTGGAACAGGCAAAACATTTCTCATAAATTTACTCCTTGCAGAAATAAGAATGCACAATCATGTTGCACTTGCACTTGCATCATCTGGCATTGCAGCCACTCTTATGGATGGAGGAAGAACTGCACTCAGCTCTTAAATTACCACTAAACATTGCTCATGAAGAAAACCCAACATGTAATATTACCAAGACATCTGGCCAAGCCCGTGTTCTTCAAATTTGCAAACTTATTGTTTGGGATGAGTGTACCATGGCGCATAAAAAAGCACTTCAAGCCCTTAATAGAACCTTGCAAGACTTGCGTAACAATAAACAAATAATGGGTGGTGCTGTCATTCTTTTAGCTGGTGATTTCAGACAAACACTTCCAGTCATACCACGATCCACACCAGCAGACGAACTTCATGCATGCCTTAAATCCTCTATTTTATGGCGACATGTCAAACATTTTCCATTAACAACCAATATGCGAGTCCAACTTCTCGGCCACTCAAATGAACAACTTTTTGCACACACACTTCTTCAAATAGGTGAAGGCACTTTACCTACTGACTTAACATCAGGTGAAATTGCTTTTCCCACACATTTTTGTCACATGATGACATCACTTGAAGATCTCATACATCACGTCTATCCAAATCTCTTACACAATTACACAAACAAAACTCTGTGAAAGAGCCATCCTTGCTGCCAAAAATACATGTCAATGACATCAATCATCAAATTCAAGACATTATTCCAAACACAATTACTCAATACAACTCAATCGATACAGTTGTGGATTGCGATGAAGCCGTTAACTATCCACCTGAATTCCTACACTCCCTCGAACCATCAGGGATGCCACCACATCATCTTCGCCTCAAAGTTGGAGCACCCATCATGTTACTTCGCAACCTACACACACCTAACCTTTGTAATGGAACCAGACTGTGCATAAAAACATTGATGCCCAACCTAATTGAAGCTACTATCTTAACTGGCAACGCCAAAGGCCAAGATGTCTTCATCCCCCGCATTACACTCATTCCTACAGACATGCCTTTTACTTTCAAACGGCTACAGTTCCCCATCAAACTAGCTTTTGCTATCACCATTAACAAAGCACAAGGACAATCTATAAAGTGCACTGGTATCAACTTAGAATCACCATGTTTCTCCCACGGCCAGTTATATGTTGCGTGCTCTAGAGTTGGATCCCCCCAACAATTGTACATCTTTGCTCCAACTGGAACTACCAAAAATGTCGTTTACAAACAAGCATTACAATGAACATTGACTTTCCTCAATTTCCATGAACTCTACATATTGCCATAAGAAATTACAAAAAAATGAAAGACACTCAATACACTACTGTCATCTTTTATTACTACATTATTTTACAACACACACTTTAACATTACATCAAATACACTCCTCTCAACAATGGACATTCACATCTTTCAAGAAGCATTTCCAACAATAACATTTTCAAAAATAACTACCGTAACAACTAACATACACTTCAAACATTTGCCCTCATATACATGTGCTTTCTACTACTGTTGATTTACAAACACAATTCTAACTAATATTACATAACATTGGCATCACATTACAACTTTCACATACAACATTTACACATACTTATTCACACTTCACATCCCGGGCAACGCCGGGTTTCTCAGCTAGTATTTATATAACTATATAATACAGTATCTATCATTGTTTATATTGATGCATATTAATAGAACAATATATTGTGTAGATCTATCTAATTTTATAGTTATTTCGGTATATTTACTGTATATACAGTAACAACAGTATATACTGTATATTGTTTACATTGCTGCATATTAATAGAACAATATATTGTGTAGATCTACTGTATCTAATTTTATAGTTATTTCGGTATATTTATATAACAACAGTATATATATTGTTTATATTGCTGCATATTAATAGAACAATATATTGTGTAGATCTACTGTATCTAATTTTATAGTTATTTCGGTATATTTATATAACAACAGTATATATATTGTTTATATTGCTGCATATTAATAGAACAATATATTGTGTACTGTTGATCTACTGTATCTAATTTTATAGTTATTTCGGTATATTTATATAACAACAGTATATATACTGTTTATATTGCTGCATATTAATAGAACAATATATTGTGTAGATCTACTGTATCTAATTTTATAGTTATTTTGGTATATTAATATAACAACAGTATATATATATTGTTTATATTGCTGCATATTAATAGAACAATATATTGTGTACTGTATATCTACTGTATTTAATTTTATAGTTATTTCGGTATATTTAAATAACAACAGTATATAATGTATATTGTTTATATTGCTGCCTATTAATAGAACAATATCTCACTGTATAATATTTTTACTGCAAATGATGTGCTGTGCTTGTGGCCTACTGCACTGTAACTTACCGGATTGTTGTTTTTCTGTACATTGTAGGGAGACAACTCTTCTGGTCGACAAAATAAGTGAGGAGAATGATGAGAAGAGTGCATTAAGGGTCAAATACACTCTGCAGGAAAATAACAATCTCACTGTATCCAAGACCAGCATAAAGAAGATGAGACGCAGAATTGGATGGAAATATGTTCGTGTGAGGTTAGTGCTGGACAGTACAGGAGGTAAAACTGTTGTTTAAAAAACTGCACTGTACCTCTAAAATTATTTATTCCTTGCATTACAGAGCGTACCCCAGTATAAGGGACGTTAACAAAATCAAGAGAGTGGTCCAGGCCCAGGCATGGATCGACAGTGGAGAAACTTTCCAGGATTGCATCTTCACTGACGAGTCTACTGTATCGCTGGAGAGATTTGCCACCTTTGCATTCCACAAAAAAGGTTATATCTATGAAGCCGCGTCCAAAACACCCAGTGAAGATGCATGTGTGGGGTGCCATCTCTAGGCGTTGACCAGGATGCATCGTCATCTTTGAAGGTACAATAAAATGTATGTCACACGCTTTTGCCTTACACACTGTACTAGTGTGCAGTTTTTTGAGCACTTTTCTTTTCTTGTTATAGGAATCATGAATTAAGCTTTCTTCCAAGACAAAATTGTGCCTGAGATTGTGGAATACATCACACATGAGTTCCCGGATGGTCACCGTTTCTACCAGGACAACGATCCGAAGCACACCGCGCCAACAGCGCATATCCTTGAGCGCGGTATCAACTGGGTGAAGACGCCAGCGGAGTAAGTGCTATAACCGTATCTCATTTTTTCCCACTATTTTTACTGTTTATTGTATCTCTTAAACTAATTGTCCTTTTTTTCCCCCTCCAATGACAGATCGCCAGACTTCAATCCTAAGGAAATGGTCTGGCATCAGCTGATGGACCATATCCGAAAAGTCGTGAAACCCTCCAAAAAGGATGAGTTGGCGGAAGGCATACTGAGTTTTTGAAACGATGTACTCACCGTGGAACGCTGCAATAAATATATTGACCATATTGCGACTGTGTTGCCCATTGTGATCGCGCGTAATGGGCAAGCATCAGGAAGGTAGTATGGTATACTACTGTACTGTAGTATTGTAAGTAAGTATGGCACAGATTGTTTCTTTCCTAGTAATCAGAGTACTGTATACAGTAGTTCCAGTATAGACTAGTTTGACAGTACTAACTGCATACTGTAGTCCAATATGGAGTAGCTATACAGTACACAATGCCATAATACAGTATGCACCTAAAGTAACTGCTCAATTTTTTTCTTTCCAGAGAAAGCAGCACCAGCCATCTGGTTACAAAGTATTTAACAGTAGTCAGAGTATACAGTAGTTCCAGTATAGACTAGTTTGACAGTACTACACAGCACACAATGCCATAATACAGTATGCACATAACTGCACTAATTTTTTGTTTTCTTGTCTTTACAGAAAAAAAGGATGGAGTGGGGGAGAGGGGGGTATCGTGTACAGTCTGTGAACTGTTTGTACAATTAAGTGTACTGTATCTAAACTGCAGTCATTATGTACTGTACACAAAACCTCTCCTCTCTCAATGAACTACTGTACTGTACCCAGAATGAGGAAGAAGATAAAGACGGAAAAAATTATATTACTATATATATATATATATATATATATATATATTATATATTATATATTATATATTATTAATTAATATTATTATCAATGTGCATTATTCATGATTATCCAGCAGCCTCAATTTCCATCTGACAGAAGAAATTAATAAAGACTGCATTATGTATTATTCATGATTATTTTTATATTTATTTTTTTGGTTCCTGATAAAATAAAATAAATATTTATTTACATTCTTGATAATCATAATCATTGACAACCTCCCCCCCCCAACACCTACAGTACACCAAAGAAAAAGATAGAATGACAAAACAACATGACAAATGTTTTTTTTAACTCTCAATACTCACAATGCTGTGCAAATCAGATTTACATATCAAATTCGAGAAGGGATTTTCCAAAGCGTTACCGTAAACAAAGTCTCAAAGGGTTGGGGGGGTTGGGTGAGTCAAAGAGGATTACACGTAGGCGCAGTGTAGGTGAGGTGACGCTCGGCTAGGGACGGATTAAAAATACAATGACACGCTTCAGAAAATGAATGACTCTTTAGAGGTGTATGTCGATAAGAGTTTCAAATCCTTGAGCGAGCCTTGTGTGTGTGCGTGGGGGAGGGGGATACAGGGTACAGCTGCATGAAGGATTAGCTGCATGAAAAATTAGCTGTGCAGCAGTTCAAAGAAATTACATAATTTCAAAAGGCAGGTCATCAAAATAATTTGATCCCTACACCCCCAAATACAGTACATAAAAAGCATACAAATCAACCACGTGCAGTCAAACGCACAGGGTCGCAGTCAAAAGCTACAGCACAGATTGAATATCATAATATCAAGATGGTTTTTGTAGGCTTGTGGAGAAAATAAAAATAAAAATGAGGATAAAAAAAAATATATATATATTTTTTGACCACTCACTCGAGCAAGCAGTGGTGAACTTTCAGACGCATGTGCAGTAATCATCAGCTGTCAAGCAGGAATGTGATTGAAACCAGAAAGACACACATTCAAAGGAATGGTGTGGGAGAGATGTACTGCACTGTAGAGAAGATAAGAAGTTGAAATTCCCTGCAGTGCAGTAAATTATCCTGTGTGTGTGCGGGGGCGAGCGAGGGGAGAGTGCTGTAGATGCCGAAATGTGACACTGTTACAGTACAGTACACGCCTATGCGTTTCAACAATTTTCAAATGAGACATACAGCACTGCAAATGCATGTATACAGTAAATATGCAAATTTACAATTACTGCGCGCGCACACGCAGACTGTGTACTGACATAGGTTGAACTGCTAAAGTATTAGACTTCCAAGACAACAGCTCGCGAACGCCCCCCTGAGTTTTTAGACGGTATTGCAGTATTGCCGACAGCGATAATAAAATGCTAATATCACGAGCGCTAAAATAACACAATTCACTCCGGACCAAAAAAAAAAAAACGCATCTGCCCGCGATTATCAGAGCGCCGCGGATCCGGCCGCATTAGGATAAAGGCGGCCGCCACTGTATGGTCTTGTTTTCCATTGTTCATCCAGTGCCATTTTTTTTCCAGTTTGGTAAAGTTATCATTATATGTATTCCTTGCGATACTTAATTTTTCAAAATCAACTTGAAAAGACCTGTGGAAAACTTCCATATAGTTCAATTTACTCCCACTAGGGTAGAATATGGATCTATTTTTAAGATTTGTGTGTTGAAAAAAAATTGGTTCTACACTTGTAGATATGGACAGTGCAGGCTGGGGGATCGGTGTATGTAATATAGGATTCACTACTCTGTTTCCTTAATGAAGGCATCCTGATTGAGGAAACATTTTTTAACAGTTAGATTTCTTAAGAACTTATTTGCATCAACAAAGAGGTTGAACCCACTGGGTCCAATAGAAGGAGCAAAATGTAGCTCTTTGGCAATAATTTGGTTTTGAGATGGTGTTAGTATTTTTTTGCTCAAATTGAAAATAGATTTTAATATGTTAGCTTTCTTCTTCTGGGCTGGTCTTGTTCCTCTCTGTCCTCTAGAGTTCTTTTTTTTGTTTTTATGATAGACTCTCCCATCTCCCCAGATCCCCTAAACTCTAAAATTTATTCTGAGTCTTTACACTTGATGTTCGTACCCTGTCTAAAAATGACACATTAGGTTTCCCTTTGCCCCTGGGTATGTTTCCAAACTAGATTTTTACCTGTATCAGAACTGGTCTCTATCCTATCTGAATGCTCCCAAGAGGGAGGTCTCCTTCTTTCTACTCTAGGGTAATGTCTTGACTCCCGTTCTATTTTATTGTCATGATTAAATCTCCTATAATAACCTCTATAGTCTTCCCCATATTCTTTCCCTGGAATGTATTTTAAAATAAAATGATGCCTTTTTAAAAATTGTGAGACCTCTTGGTATTCAATTCTTCTTGAGATATATCTCCAGAAAGATTAGGTCCCACCGTTGTTTTATTCTTTTGTTTGCAGTTTATATAATTTATCAAATTTTGTGTTAATAATCTCAGATCCTCCCATACTTGGAGTTTCGGCCTGTTTAATTTTAGAATCTGTGTCCATACCTCTCATAAATCTTTTAGTAAATACATTGTACAGATTATCAGGTTTGACTTCCATTTTGCGCAGATAATAAACAGTTGCAATAATATGAAAATCATGAGTGCAGCCACAGGTGTAGGAAGTGACAGTATAGAAAAGAAACGCCAAGGTACTCTCTTGTGGGGAATAGAAAATATCAAAGTGAGTGACACAGATAGATATTGGATGGTGAATAGATAAATAGTGTTAAATCAGCGAGTGGGATGATTAAATAATCAATACATGATGCGTAGCTCACCCGATGAGGATCCTCTTCTATGCTTAGGGAAAGTTGATAGTTGGATAAGGGGAGTGCAGAATCATGAAAGAAATAAAATATGCATATAGTGCAATATTGTGTAACCCTGGTCTCTTTTCAACCCCAGAGACCCCCCAAGTAGCGCTCCGAGGCTCTGCGGCACACCCGGCTAGCAGGGGGCCGCCATGATATGTTGCGCGAGCGTGCGCGTTGGTCGCGCAAGCGCAGTAAGGGTAGCGCATGCGGTCGAATGCTAAAGAGGTCCTGAGTGGACTACAATTCCCAGCAGCCTCTGGGGATTGCCCTTTCACTCACATCACATGCAGCCAGCCAGCAAATAGGGTTTTGCATCTTCTCCTGTGGAGGAAGGCTACAATGTTGCAGGGACCACGTTTGGCAGTTGGAGCTGGGAGCAGGAAGGGGAAGGAAGGGTGCAGGGAGCAAGTGGCTCCTGCACCAGGTAAGGATTCCCCCAAGTCCCAGGCAGGCCCCAATCCCTTTTAGGGTAGTGGGTAGAACTGAGGGACAGCCCCTAGTTAGGGACTCTGCCCTTAGGTGTGTGAGGGTGCAGGCTTGTCAGTGTCACGGCTGGTAGTGCTGTGAGCATTGACAAGTAGGTACAGTGTGAGCAGCGTGTGCTGTGTGTTGTTGCTGCAGGTTGCCTGTGTGTATGCAGTGTGTTCGCTGCAGGCGTTAGGCTGTGTTAGCCAGAGGGGACCCGGGTGGGCACGGGAATGGTAGTGTGGGTGCAGGGGGTCAGTGACCACCTGCATAGGATAGGCTACCCCGTAGGCCCTAGGAGTTTCCCTAAAGCCATCCAAGGTTGCTGTGCTGTAGGGACGGCCTATAGTGCAGCGAATGTCACGGTAGTTCATGGAGTCAGATAGGGACTCCGTTGCAGCTGCGTACCCGTGCAGAAGGTTGGGCGCTGCCCTTCATTGCGGTTGCAGAGGCCATCTTGTTGGGGTCTCCCCGGACGGTGGATCCTGGATGTCGGGCCGGAACTCGACGGATCTTTTGTGAAGCGGTTGCAGATCCGAGCACTGGAGTGCTCGGCAGGTACTATATCATTAAGTGCACCAACACCGGTCATCAGGCGCTGATCCCGCCTTAGGCTAAACTCTTTGTAGGAACACTGAGCGAGTGGTTACAAGACTGAGCCTATACCATATAGTACCATCACATTAATATATGGACACGGTGTGTGGGGCACGCGGTGAGGGGACGGAGACGTTGCCCTGATGAGGGGGCAGGTGCTAAAGTTATACCGTTAGAGTATAAGTATATGTATGTGTTATTGCTATGTTGCATTATCATTAGTAAAAAAACAGTTACAATCATAAGTTGCTGTATGTTTCTTACCCAGGGGAATCTCACATCACGGGGATCCTGGGTAAGTGGAGGCGCTGGGTTAAGGAAATGTGTAAGTGTTACCCCAGGCTCCCAGCTAGCGGAGGCTCAGATCTCCTGGAGCCGCAGGTGTTGTACAGCGACCAGTAGTTCTATTGGGAGGGTTCAGAAAAAGGGCTACATTTGGAGGCGCTGCTGAGAGATCAGACCTGGGGTGCCCGGTAATTTTTTTTTATAAATTGTGCTATTTTTGTTCCGCCATGTCTGTTACGCCCTCAAGGCGGGAGAGCCCATGTGCTGATTGCCCGCTCGTGCGGGAAAATTTTGCATACAACCGTCCGGGACTGGCGGGAAAACCAGAGCCTCGCCCCCACACTGTGAGTGACGTAGAGCTGAGCCCGGACCATCCCTTAATGAAATATGCCTCATTTCCGCTTTACCCCAAGTGGAGATTGTATGAAGAACTGCAGTCGGCCGATTCTGTTCTTCATAATAAAACCAATAGAACCGTAAGGTGCAATCAAGCACACCCTCAAGGGTTTGGAGCCTGGCTATCAGACACTAGGAAGCTACCCTTTCTTTTGTGTCCATGTATACGAAATCTATTGAGACTGCCTGTTAGTATGATCTATGACCCCAACCTGCTGCTACTAAACTACAAGGAGGTGTTCATAGAAGGGATAAGGTGTATGCACAACATACTCCGGAACTTGCCAAGGAAAAAGCGGTCAACTTCAAGACTGAATCAGTCAATGCAGGTAATCAAGCTACCTACCTCACCGAAGTTGCGGAGGGCACGGGTACTCTAACCGTGGTTCCCGAGTCAGTTCTGGAGCCGGAACCTGTTGAGACAGATGCGCTTGGCCTGCACTGCTGCCTGAGTGAATGTGATTGTCCTGTCGGTGAGTTGGCCCGAGGGTCCAAGTGTCCTGACTGTGAAGTGCAGTCCCTGGCGCTCCGACTGCCGCAGCCTACAGAACTATCAGAGGAGGACACTGATGCAGAAATGGATTATTCATCCTCCGAGAATGAGAAAGACTGCCAGGGGTTACACCCTAATGTGTATGTGGCCTGGAAAGCGCCAGGAATAGCTGTCCTTGCGCTAATGTGCCCCTGCTTGCGTGAAGCCTATGACAAGGGAGTTGACATGTCCCAAGTACCGCTAGACTTCAAGACAACCGAGGTGGACGGGGAAACATGTATACAGTGTTTTAGCCCCACCTGTGACTGTTCTAGAGGCGCACTGGCGTGGGAGCCCGAATGTGCCTGCTGCGGTGCATGTTTCTTGAAGCCTATTGTACCCCAACCTGCGGAGAAAGAGATGCCTGATGTCTCCACCCTGCCGTCCCAAGCAGCTGCCAGTCCACCTACCTCAGCTGTGGAGGTTGTGGAGGGCCCGTTTGTCCAAAGGGATATTCCAGACCCGGTTCGCGAGCAGGAACCACAGAGCCCAGACCGGCAGATTCCGGAATCACAGGGTAAGGTGTCTATACCCCCATCTTCTTTTCGTGATTCCAGCGACCAACCACCCATGGTGATGCGCCGGCCGGCGGACCACTCTTGCCAAGTCACCGAGCCGGCTATCTCGGTGAATACAGAGCCTTCTGTGGGCCCGTGTGCCCTGCTGTGGCCAGTCCGGCCTTCTACGACGGTACCAGCGGTCCTAGGCTTGGGATCAGTACCTGCCAATGATGACAGGGGTGAGTTGACTGCCCCAGGGTTGTCGGGTGTGAGCTCCCCGGTGATCGTGAAGCCTGGCGGCTCCAAAGGTAGGGTCACCCGGGCTATGGGCTCACCTCGTCATCGCGTCCTGGTGGAGGTGTCTTCCCCAGGAGATCGCTGCAGACCAGGGAGCGGATTTGACCTCAACAAGGTATCCGGTACAGCGGCCATTAGCAATGCTTACTCCTGCGCGAGTAACCTCCAAGCTTTTTCTTCTCAAAACACGGGTCTGCACGAAGACATTGTGCTGTCCACAGAAGATGTCACCGTTAAAGGGATTGCGGAAGCGGACAAAGACTGTGCTGAGACCGCTCGGGTAGTTGTGGCCTTTTCCATGCGCACGATGGAGCGTTTCGTTCACCAGGTGGTGGACCGAGGCAAGAGACTGAACCTCCCTGTCTCCCGCGAGACGAAACCGGAGGATCCGGCAAGGGTCAATACCCAGGACCCCTTACTATTTTTTCTGCGAGGGGGAGGCGATGGTTTGGTGGTAGAGACTGTAACACCTGATTTTGAGTTTCAAAAGATTCACAGGAGTCAAGGTGGGATACCCTCACCCAATCAGTTAGGGGCACTCCACCCTGAGACTCAGCTGGCCTCGGGTATCCACGTGAGTATGTTGGGTACCGGTGAACAAATGCATGTTGTGTGTGGTGTATCATTTGCAATGCATTTTTCATTATATAACCCTCTGTTGTATGTTTGCTACCCAAGCGAGGTCGTTGGGATTCTGCGAGGGGGAGAATGTAACCCGGTCTCTTTTCAACCCCAGAGACCCCCCATGTAGCGCTCCGAGGCTCTGCGGCACACTCGGCTAGCGGGGTCCGCCATGACATGTTGCGTGAGCGTGCGCGTTGGTCGCGCAGGTGCAGTAAGGGTTGTGCACGCAGTCCCAATGCTAAAGAGGTCCTGAGTGGACTACAATTCCCAGCAGCCTCTGGGGATTGCCCCTTCACCCACATCCTGTGCAGCCATCCAGCAAATAGGGTTTTGCAGCTTCTCCTGTGGAGGAAGGCTACAATGTTGCAGGGACCACGTTTGGCAGTTGGAGCTGGGAGCAGGAAGGGGAAGGAAGGGTGCAGGGAGCAAGTGGCTCCTTCACCAGGTAAGGATTCCCCCAAGTCCCAGGCAGGCCCCAATCTGTGTTGGGGTAGTGGGTAGAACTGAGGGAAAGCCCCTAGGTTAGGGACTCTGCCCTTAGGTGTGTGAGGGTGCAGGCTTGTCAGTGTCACGGCTGGTAGTGCTGTGAGCATTGACAAGTAGGCAAAGTGTGAGCAGCGTGTGCTGTTTGTTGTTGCTGCAGGTTGCCTGCAGTGTGTTCGCGACAGGCGTTAGGCTGAGTTAGCCAGAGGGGACCCGGGTGGGCACGGGAAAGGTAGTGTGGGTGCAGGGGGTCAGTGACCACCTGCATAGGATAGGCTACCCCGTAGGCCCTAGGTGTTTCCCTAAAGCCATCCAAGGTTGCTGTGCTGTAGGGACGGCCTATAGTGCAGCGAATGTCACGGTAGTTCACGGAGTCAGATAGGGACTCCGTTGCAGCTGCGTACCCGTGCAGAAGGTTGGGCGCTGCCCTTCATTGCGGTTGCAGAGGCCATCTTGTTGGGGTCTCCCCGGACGGTGGATCCTGGATGTCGGGCCGGAACTCGACGGATCTTTTGTGAAGCGGTTGCAGATCCGAGCACTGGAGTGCTCGGCAGGTACTATATCATCAAGTGCACCAACATCGGTCATCAGGCGCTGATCCCGCCTTAGGCTAAACTCTTTGTAGGAACACTGAGCGAGTGGTTACAAGACTGAGCCTATACCATATAGTACCATCACATTAATATATGGACACGGTGTGTGGGGCACGCGGTGAGGGGACGGAGACGTTACCCTGATGAGGGGGAAGCCGCTAAAGTTATACCGTTAGAGTATAAGTATATGTATGTGTTATTGCTACTTTGCATTATCATTAGTAAAAAAACAGTTACAATCATAAGGTGTTGTATGTTTCTTGCCCAGGGGAATCTCACATCACGGGGATCCTGGGTAAGTGGAGGCGCTGCGTTAAGGAAATGTGTAAGTGTTACCCCAGGCTCCCAGCTGGCGGAGGCTCAGATCTCCTAGAGTCGCAGGTGTTGTACAGCGACCAGTAGTTCCTTTGGGAGGGTTCAGAAAAAGGGCTCAATTGTAATAACTAAATAGTCTTGAGCAATTCTTTTGGAGCCACTACAGCCGCCGTAGGATGCTGACGGAGTGCCAGGACGAATAATTATTCTGCAAAGAACGCGGAAGTGAAGAGACACACAAGCTTGGGAACCCAGGCGACGCGCTGTCCAGGCTGCTGCTTTGCTCCGTTTGAGGCCGCTGATGTAATTTTATAAGTAAGTACAGAGTGCTGTACATTACTTTTATGCAAATACATCAAATTTTAAACACATATTTTCTCTGTGTACTGAAAATTAATACGAGGGGAAAGCACCACATCCCAAGTAGGGCAATCTGTTCCGGTTCTAGATATGGGTAGATGTTCCCACTGTTAAAACGCCAGATTCAAGTTTCCCAGTGAATGTGATAGACGAGGATTATCCTGTTAAATAAACCCTTATGTGTCTACACTCTCTCTGGGCCATGGGAGTAGTGGCATTGATCACTTGTACAACTAATAATATTCCTCAAGACGCAACTGATCATGGTCTTGGGAGGACCGGAGACTAAAGTTCCTGGCAGTGCAGCAGCCGAGGAGACCAGAGAAGCCTCTTCCGTCCATAACGATAGCGTCACAGGAAGTGACGTATGCGGATTTATGCGGGTCACAGTTGTCTGGCGGTCGGAACGGCGAGACGAGTAGCACACCAGCGGTTCTCTCCCATGTACATTTCTAATCGCTAAAATGTGAGTTTAATTGTTCTATTTGTTATTTGGGCAATAAATTATTTATATAGTATTACACTATTGCGGAATCTCTCTTATTTCCATTTGGGTTACCATCTGATGAGGACAAGGTACATATAACAGAGGGTGTATCATAACACGAGACTCCAACCAAGGAATACTTCAAAAGGGCTCTTATCAGAGAGATGGATCTCTGACATGCTACTGTACATGAAATAAGAAGAATATTGTGAGTGAGACCAACACATACTGATAGATAGCAGTATATTTTCCCCACTGGTCCACACTATTGTTTTTTGGTCTCTTCTTTCTCTTTGCATATATCACTTGATTCACCAAGCGCTCCCCCCTTACCTGGAAGACGAAAACTACTACAATTACTACAGCGAACAGTCCTATTCAAGGGTGTAGAGCAGCTATTATACTTCATATATATTTTCACTATTGTCACTCTTGTTCTTTTGGGTGAAGGGTTTTGCACAATTTGAAGTATTAGATCACCATATGTTTATCTTCACATGATTTGTGGCTATTACACATCTTATATAAATCTCAGTTTACACAGTTCACATTTGTCTAGAAGCGCCCGGTACATATTTTTTTCCATATATTTCTAGTCAGCTGACTGCAAGTGGAATCTCGGATAAAGAGACCATGCTGGGTAGTTCCCAGTACACGCAAATGTTTGCAGACATTTTCTATGGGATTTTAACTGTGCAATATACCTTTATATATTAGTATTAGGCTATGTTATGCTCCTTATTTTAGGAATCATTCCTACTGTACCTCCTCCTTACCCATGAAGACTACACTTTGTATATACTGCACCCTGATTAACATCTTGTAGAGTGATTCACCTACAGTATGTGAGTGTGTATTATCAGTACACATGTTTTTATTGATTTCAACTCACAGTAAGAACATCTGAACATTGCTGTTTCTTCTTTTTCCCTTTTTCTTGTTTGCTCAGGTCCCTTTTTTGGAATATAAAACATGTCAAAATGAAAAAAGACAGAAAAAAAGTTGATTTAAGAATTATGAATTTGTGGAATTTTTGTAAAGAGGAAAAAAATGTTATTAAAAAGTGAACGATATTAGAACAATGTTAAAATACTCTTTGACAAAGCGCCATACGCAAACGCGTTAGAGTTTTTCTAGCTGCACTGAACGTTGTTCACCATGGAATAAAGGGGATTTTAGTTTAACATTTTTTGTGTCTAGCCCCAGTTTGTTTTGCAGCTGTGCTCCGTGTTTTTTCCTTCTGGAATTCTTTCTACTACATGCCTGGCGTGATGCAGGCACTGATACAGACTATCTGCATATTGTAAGTATCTTCTCTTTCTCTGTTTATGCTTCAGGAGAAGTGTCAGTTTATTTGGGTGCTGCTCTAGAGTGACATATTCCTGAGTAGATATAGAGGGCCATTTGCTTACGGACATCTGGTCCAATATACATATCTTAGGTACTTGCTGATTTTTGTCCCCATATATGAGCATACCCAGTCAGAGGTACACACAGAGGCTTATGAAGTCTGTCTTCAAGCAAGTTCATTACCTATCAAGTGATGTACATTCTATAAGTCTCATGGACTTTGAGAAATGTTATTAGGGACTTGGTTCCTGTTCTCTTTGTTTAAAAAAAAGAGACGTGGAGTTATTTTTGTGGTTTGTTACAATATAGTTGGGCGGTTGTTTCAGTATACAGACTGGGCTCATAAATATCACATTTGGACATACTGCCTGGTTAGTGTTCGGCCAGTACAGGGCTGCTGGTTGTAGGAGAGCCCCATAGGTCGCCAACCCACAGAAATGCCTGGGGCTTGTGACATGGTATGTTCAATCTGGGGTCGTTATAATTTATGTTGTACTATTAATAAAAGTTGTGGCCTCCAGCACTGGTGTCTCCTTTTTACTTCGTTCCCTCATCCTACATTTCTTCTGGGTACCCCATTTATAGCCCAGATATTCAATTAAAAATTATTTGTATCTTTTTGTGATTTTTTTGCGTTTTGTAAGTCAACTTCTTAACCAACTTATTTGGTTCAATAAACAATTCAGATAGGTCAGCATCATCACTTGGAGAAAATGAAATACCTTTTTACAATATACAATATGTATTGGTCCTATTGTAAGGAAATATCAGATAAATTACTGTATATACAGTATACCCAGTTTTATTAATTCTCTCTGCTTTTGAACCTCCTTTCCATTTTTTCTGTTGGCCAACATTCTTCATCCTCTAACTCTTTGTTTTCTCCCCTTCTTTTTAGTCGTGTTCCTAAATTGTTTGATTTCCTTATTCATCAATTTTTCCTGGAGATATCCTTTCTCTCGATCTCTAAAAAGTCAATATCGTGACTATTTTCTGGCCCTAAATTTCTCAGGGTTTCAAATCTATCATGAGAAGAGTTTTTTGAGGCTATATTTGTTCTCAAATTTCTTAATATTTTTATAATTTTGCTGACTTTTCTAGAATCTTCACATTTCCCATAATTATCTCTGAACTCCCCATATTTCCTTCAAGGCTTTTCAAATTTTACGTGCATTAGAGATCTAGTTTGTATTCTCTCATGCCTAAAATTTACATTTCTATTATTCCTTCCTCTGATAAACATATTTTTTTTGTTCCCGATCTTTTTGTTGATTATTCTTTTAGTCCATCAGATCTCTCCGAACGTGTTTCCTGAGAGTTTAAATTCACACAAATTCCACATCATCCAAATGAATTAAGTTCCAGTGCCTGAAATATGGGTGTGTGGGAGACAGAGAAACAGAGAGATACTATTTTAGCATATTCCCAATTATTATACACTGTATATCCCTCAAACTTCTCTCCAAATACCATATGAAGAGATAACTGTCCCCACAATGGAGCACACCTGGAAGATTTGCTAGGGAGTCAAGGGTTAAAACTCCATTTACAGGACAGGAAACTGCATGGGTGTCGGATTTCATACCTGAACTGGGAGGTGTGTACAATGAACTCCTGATTAAGCAGGGATAAAAGGCAGGAAATTACAAGAGACAGAGATACTGCTTTCCCCCAAAGAGAGAGAGGAAGTTAAACTTCTCCAAGACTGGAGGGAGCCTGGTTGTTATGGACTCTAGAACTGAAGGAAGCAGGCCTGTGGGGTCCAGCTGAGGATCACATCCAGAATAAAGGTCACCATGGACTGAACAGCATTTCCACGGAACCAGCGTTCCTGAAGGACTGTAGGAGTGACACATAGACCCTGGGATAGGAATCCCCGCACATACAGACAAGCAACAAATATGACTTTGCAATGTTAAAAGACTGTTTGTTTGCATAAGATAGTATATGTTTTCGGATGGTAACCAGTTTAGCTGGCAAACGCTGTTAGAAAGGGACACAACAAAGTTTAGTTAATTTCCCAATAGGGAGTAGGTGTTTATTTTATGATTTATTTTGGCCTTAAAGGGTAAGGTCCCTATTGTTTATTTGTCTTCTGGTTAATAAACCAATCCGGTTAAGCTTAACCCTCTGTCTAAGCGTCTTACTGACCTCACCTACAGGCTGATCCGTCACAGCATCGTAAAAGTATATTTAAATGACACACACCCCACACCTCCTAAAAGAGTTCTGTAAGACCTACTCTGACAAGCACCTCGTGCAGAATGGGGGTGCTAGTGTCTGTCCCAATAGGGTCAGAGCCCACAACCTCTATTATTCAGGACCGCAGTTCTAGTAGTGACCTTATGCAGCTGCTGGAACACTCCACAGTCACAGCATATTTTTGAGCTCTACTGCTCATACTTGTAGCTACAGTAATATAGTGGAGGATTTCCAATTAGGTCCGATAGGTCTGGGCCTAGGGCGGTATTATTTTGTGGCAGCAAACGTTTCTTATTTTCCCCATATACAGAGGCCCCGCTCTCTTCCCCACTGATTGCCGGTGGAGAGCGTGGAGCCTCTGTACAATTCTTACTGTCTCCTGCAGTGCTGCCTTCCCCCTTCAGCGTTGCAGAGTCAAATGACGCTGTGATGTCACATGCCATCATATTGCCATGGCAATGCGGTGCCATATGATGTCACATTGCCAGGGCAACATGACACCATGTGACGTCACATCGTCATTTGATGCCACAATGCTGAAAAAGGAGGAGGGCGGCACTGCAGGAGGAGGTGGCCCAGGCAGCACCAAGGTAAGTGCCTATTGGCGGCAACATTTTTAATCCGCCACTGTGCTAATCCTACCGGTATATCTCCAAGGTGTTTCAGGTGTGCTCCTTTTTTTTTTTTTTAGCACAGGTGTATGTCCATTTTATTTGGAAGGAGGTTTGGACTCTAGTAAAACAGGTTCTTCTCTCTCTATATATATTGCTGCCAACACAATATAGTATTAGAGAGTTTAAAAAAGGTAAGCCCCTTGAGAAAAAAGAAGCTTGCAGATTTCAATTTTGAAGAAAATGCTGCCAACTCTATTCAAAAACTTAATAGTTACCATGGGGATGAATTTCATAACGGTACATAGATTTTCTAAAGATCATAAAATACAACCTCACGTCATCATCTGTTGTCATATGCTACAGTATACAGAGGAATTAAATGCTATTCCTTTGGTCTTTTTTTTTTTTTTTACAAGCCATTTAGCCATTGCTAAATAAAATCTAGATCTGAAAGCAAAGCAGTTTACTAATTAATGCAGACAGTGATACACAACATATAAATGCTTCCTTTTCTGCTCTGGTTTCAAAGTGTATTTAAAGTCTATTTTAAGATTGTATTGTATGTCTTTATTTATATAGCGCCAAATGTGTACACAGCACTTCACTTAGAATACAGTACAGGGAATTATAATAATATAATAAGTGCAGCAAAATCATACAATAGGAAAGGAAATCCCTGTCCCGAAGAGCTTACAATCTAAGAGGTTTGATGGGGAACTTGAACAGTGACAGCAGGTGAGGGAATAAGTGCTGTAGATGGCAGTGCTTGGTCACAATGGGTTGTAGGAGTGACCAAGTGTTGGACAGTAACCATGAGTGCAGGCTAATGCAATGCTTTTTTTGTGGGGCGAGCTTTAAGGTTAGTCAGTATTAAAATGAGAGGGTTAACACAATTTACAGGGGAAGAGATGGCAGGGAGGCATGGGTGAAATCAGGTATATATGTCTTGTTTTAGGCTTAGGGGAGATCCCCAGCAGCAGGAAGGAGTAGATAGAGGATTTGTGGGGGTGCTTTTTATTGAGGGGTAAAGAAGTTGCTGGGAGAGAGGTGTTTAAGTAATGGTGCAGTGGGGAAAGGGGACGTTGGAGAGAACAGAGACATTCACAAAGGAGTGAGGAAACAGTAAACAGAAAATGCAATAGGGAGGGCATAGTGAGATGCAGGAGGAGAGACTTCACAGGTACTGGAGGATAGAAAGAGTACAAAGAATCACAGCTTTTCGAAAGTTTAAGTTCCCCCAGTTGCAAAGTTGTTGTTGTTGTCTTCCTCAAATCTTCACCTCCAATTTGAACTCCAAAATTAACTCTGCCACACACTTTAAGTGTGACACTGAAGATGGGATACACAGCCAAGATAGTTTGTCTTAAATACTCTGATCACATGCAATTGTATAACAATTAAGGGAGGGGTCTGCCTATCAACTCACAGAAACACACCCCAATAGTTAATTAAATATAAATTTCTCTTACAATTGATGGTAGGAGAATTCAGCTCAAGGAAACATACCACAATAGTCAATTAAGATAATTTTGCCTAGTGAATTTGCCTGTACCATTGCAACAACCAAAAGTGTGATACTGTGTGTATCCCAATCTTGCACTGTGCTCCAAAACACTGAAAAGTTGCCTTCGCACTAAATTGCTCCAGCTAATCTTGCTTGCTTAAAATTGGCATTCATCATTTAAGAGCAGAAGTTAAAGCCACATACTCCTGGCAGATTTATTTAAAGCAATCGGAGGAAGACTGCACTAGTAGCAAGTGTAATTGTTTATATATTTCATTATGATATTGCTCTGAGCTTTTCTTCCCCTAACTCCTTCTCTAAGAACTTCCCCAAAAGCTTAATGCACCATTGGAGCAGTATAGAGAAAAAAATAGGAGCAAATCACCTTTATACGGTACATTGATGATTGTTAAAATGTCACAACTTGCATCAGTTTGCCACAATTAATACATAGCCCCCAAGATGTTTAAAAGAAAAGTGGACTGCATCAAACGTCATTCCCTAATTTTTTTCTTCATCATGTATGATTGTATGTCATATAGTGTAAAATCTCAGTTGTTTCACTAAAGAGAAAAAGAGATTAGAAAATGTATCTTTGTCAACTGCCCTTTAATGTACTAATGTCTTAAAGTGAAAGATAACTTTTTAGATTTCAAATTTTTCTATGAGATTGATCAAACCACAATATCAGAGTTTTTATACTAATCAGATGTTCAATAATACCAATCCCTTTCCAGTATTTGACAGTTTGGTACACTATTTGAGACAGCTACAGAATATACATTGAGTATTCATTGGATTTTTTATATTGCACACGTTCCTGAGAGATGAGCAAACTGATTAAACTAGAAAGGTATTCAAAGTTTATACCTTTATTCTGGGATTTACTATTTCTTATTTTGTGGTCTGTTATTGTTTAAAAATATCATCTTGTACCTACTACAAATTCCAGAGGAGATGCCAAGTTTGTAAGATTTGCATAATGAGTATGTTAAGACTGTGTGCTCATTTCCAAATTTCTGTTTGTTTTTAATCTCTCTCTCAGGCTTGAGTAAAAAATGATTACAGAACAGTCAGGCATTGCGTAATGCCAGGGCTGATTTAACAAATTCATGGTGAAGTTCATTCTGACTGTCCTGTAAACGTGTAACAGTGAAAATTGTTTTTGAGGTTGAAATAGACCAGTGGTTCTCAACCATTTTTAATTGTGAAGCCCCTGCTAGGAAACATTTGTTCTGCAAACCCTTAATTAATAAACCTTATTGCATACTCATTAGACTTCTTGCTAATGAAAATGTTTGACTGATCCCAGGTATTATATTGTCCTGAGATCATAAGGAGAACACATGCTTAATAGCTTAATAAGGTCCCAAATTGCACCTCAGTATGTCCAGACACCATAAGTGGTAAAGCTGTAAATTACAATGGAAGCTTCCAAAGTCACAACTTGGGAAGCTCCTGATGTACTTGACAGCCATATCACCCTTGCAAATGATCAGTTTGGGGCCTTACTAAGTGTACAGTCATATTTTAGTGTTAGGACCCTTGAGATGTGGTCTGCCTTGGAGGGGCTCAAGGGCTTACAACACTTTGGCCAAAGGGTTAAACTAAAAGACCATTTCATTCAAAAGATATCGTTATAAATATATAAATATATATATATATATATATATATATATATATATATATATATATATATATACAGTGGCGACCAACTTTATTCTAACTCGGCTAGCTCCGCGAATTTCAGATTATCCCGGTGATGTGCGATTTTGTGTCGTTTTCTCCCGGGTTGTATTGCGTTATTTTCGCGACTGTGATTTAAGCATTTTATTCCCGTTGGCTGCAATACTGCAATACCGTGTAAAAACGCATGGGGGCGTTTGCGAGCTGTTGTCTTTGAAGCTGAGAAATTCATGAATTGTAATGCAGTATATACTGTATATATTCAGTATATACTGTATAACAACAACCCCTATAACCCCTAACATACACATACAGTACTGTATATGCACATCAATGATACTATAGGCCGTCCCCTGGCGAGATGTGTTTGCAGCAGAGAGAGATCCGCTGCTCTCTCTGCGCAAACATCGGCACATTAAAAATTATTTAAAATACATTTTTATTCATAGTGTAGATGTGCAGGGAGTCTCCGGAGCTGAACCGCATTGGTTTCAGGTCTGGGGACCCCCTGCTTCCCGAGATACAGCCCCCTTTATGAGGTGCCGATATCCCTCTGCATTTAAAGGTCCCGATCACGTGACCGCGGCATGTAAACAAAGCAGAGGGATACCGGCACCCCCTAAAGGGACCTGTATCTCGGGAAGCAGGGGGTCCCCGGACCTAAAATCACAGCGGTTCAGCTCCGGAGACCCTCTGCACATCTACAGTATGAATAAAACACATATATAAATAAACACTCGTTCCTTACCTTTGCGGCTATGTGCTACGGTAACGAAGCAGCATGACTGTATTTTTAATAATATTGTACAATGAGCAGGGGGTTCCCTGAGCCACAAATCAAAGCTCAGGGGACCCTCTGCTCCTGCACAATATTATTAAAAATACAGAAATGCTGCTTCATTACCATAGCTGATAGCCGCTAAGGCAATGAAGGGGTTAACCCACCCTGCTCGCTTTATTGAGGGTAGCGGGGTGGGTGAAGGGGGTATTTGGTGTGAGTTTAGGACTTGCGGGGGGATTGCGTGTGCACTTAACCCCTTCACGGCCGTAGCAGTTAATACCGCTACGGTCATGAAGGGGTTAACCCTCCCGCTACCCCCCCCCCCCCGCAAGCCCTAAACAACCATCGTTGGGGCTAATACCCCCTTCACCCACCCCCGCTACCCACAATAAAAAAAATTCATACACAGCAGCCGCCCAAAAAATAAATAAATAAATCTAAATAAAAAAATAAATACATGAATATAAATAAATAAATTTAAAATAAATTTTTATTCATAGTGTAGATGTACAGGGGGTCTCCAGAGCTGAACCGTGTTGGTTTCAGGTCCGGGGACCCCCTGCTCCCCGAGATACAGGCCCCTTTATGAGGTGCCGGTATCTCTCTGCATTTAAAGGTCCCGATCACGTGACCACGACCTGTAAACAAAGCAGAGGGATACCAGTTCATGTTGATTGACAAGGAGGTTTCATTGTCTATACAAATCCTCATTTAGGGGCGCCTCCGTGGCAAGGGTTTCTTCAAACCCAGCCGAGTACACTCCTTCGTATAACTCGCATCGCTGTACCTAGCTCTATACTTACCTTCACCACCACTGAATGTGTATGCATGTATCATTGATATAGGTGGTTACATTTTGTGCATATTAGCAGAGTTTTATTATGTTTGGAGGAGTGGTTTAACATTGGTCCTATTACTATACCAGTAGTAGGCTGCATACATACGGCAAGGGATCCTGAATATCTATCAGGGATCCCCCATACGTTTCATCTACATAGCTGCCAGAGCTATGTTACAACAGATCCACAGTCATGAGCTGTTTGATCTACCTTTATTTTAAACCCCATTATTTTAATTCATTGTTTGTAAATAAAGTATTTTAATATTATCATTATACATCAGCAGTGATTGAGTGCTTAAATACTAGGTCTCCCTTTTCTCTGGTATACACTTATCTCCCTACCTAGATAGCACCTCACCGTGGTCCACAACATTAGCTGTGTGGGGGTTCCCCTTTATGTGTTTTTAATCTGTCCCTAGCCAAGCGTCAATCGCCTCACTGCGCCTGCGTATACTCTAATCCTTTTAGAGATGGGAGCTTGCTGCTTACTGCGCATGAGTCACCCAACCCCCTCTCTCCACAGAGTCGTTAATTTTCTGAATATTGCCATTGTGTTCTTTATCCGTCCATAGCCGAGCTACAAAGCCTCAGTGCGCCTGCGTGTAATCCTCTTTGAGATGGGAGCTAGCTGATTACTGCACATGACTCACCCCACCCCCCCACCCCCAACATTTTGAGGCTTTGTTTACGGTAACGCTTTGGAAAATCCCTTCTTGATTTTGAAATGTAAATCTGATTTGCACAGCATTGTGAGAATTGAGAGTTAAAAAAACCCATTAACTGATTCATGTTGTTTTGTCATTCATTCTTATTCATTAGTGTACTGTAGGGGTGGGGGGGGGGGTTGTGGTTGTTGTCAATGATTATGATTAGCAGGAATGTGAATTAATATTTATTTTAATTTATCAGGAACCAAAAAATACAAATATAAAAATAATCATGAATAATACATAATGCAGTCTTTATTAAGTTCTTCTGGCAGATTGAAATTGGATAAACATTTAGAAAACATTTGTAAAACATGGGGAAACATGAATAATGCACATTTATAAGAATATTATTTAATAATTTATACTGTAATGTATAATATATATATATATATATATATATATATATATATATAGTAATATATATATATATATATAGTAATATAATTTTTTCCGTCTTTATCTTGTTCCTCATTCTGTTTACAGTACAGTAGTTCATTGAGAAAGGAGAGGTTTTGTGTACATCATTACTGCCGTTTATATTCTGTACATTTGACTGTACAAACTGATTAGACTGGACACAACACCCCACCTCCCCCCAGGCCACCCTTTTCCTGAAACGACAAGAAAACAAAAAATTAGTGCAGTTATGTGCGTACTGTATTGTGGCATTGTGTGTTGTGTAGTACTACTGTAGATGGCTGGTGCTGCTTTCTCTGGAAAGAAAAAAATTGAGCAGTTAGTAGGCAGTTACTGTAGTACTGTCAAACTAGTCAATACTGGAACTACTGTATACTGTTAAATACTATGTACTGTAACCTGATGGCTGGTGCTGCTCTCTCTGTAAAGAGAAAACTGTAACTACTGTACACTGGCGACACACTTTATTCGAGCTCGGCTAGTCCCACGAATTCGGGTATACTCGGGTGTATTGAGGTTTGTGACTGTTTTCTGCCCGAGTGCATTGCGTTATTTTCCAGGCAGGGATTGAAGCATTTTATTCCCGCTGGCTGCAATACTGCACAGTATATATATATATATATACTGCATTACAATTCATGAATTTATGCCATCTGGTAGACACGCAAAGCATTGCAGCCTATTAAATCCTAATCATTATCATTTAACAGATCAGCCGCCCGTCAGCCAGGCATGAACCATGGCTGGGAAGGCAAACGCAACGGGGCTTATCTGAGGTGAGGAGCGGCGCATTCCAGGTATCTGCCAGGTACATACTGGGTATTTGCTCGAATAAAGTGTGTCGCAGCAGTATACTCTGACTATTGGGAAAGAAAAAATCTCTGCCATACTTACCAGTATCATACTGTACTTACAATACTACAGCACAGTACTACTTTCCTGATGCTTGCCCATTACGCGCGATCACAATGGGCAACACAGTGGCAATATGGTCTATATATTTATTGCAGCATTCCACGGTGAGTACATCGTTCCAAAAACTCATTATGCCTTTCAACAACTCGTCCTTTTTGGAGGGTTTCGCCACTTTCCGGATATGGTCCTTCAGCTGATGCCAGACCATTTCGATTCGATTGAAGTCTGGCGATCTGTCATTGGAAAAAAAGGACAATTAGTTTAAGAGATACAGTACACAGTAAAAACAGTGGGGAAAAAATGAGACACGGTTACCGCACTTACTCCGCTGGCATTTTCACCCAGTTGATACCCCGCTCAAGGATATGCGCTGTTGACGCGGTGTGCTTCGGATCGTTGTCCTGATAGAAGCGGTGACCATTCGGGAACTCGCGTGTGATGTATTGCCCTATCTCAGGGACAATGTTGTCTTGGAAGAAAGCTTTATTCATGATTCCTATAGCAAGAAAAGTGCTCAAAAAACTGCACAATAGTACAGTACAGTACATACAGTAAGGCCCACTAGTAAAGTACAGTGCATAAGGCTACATTATATTTCATATATTTTACCTTCAAAGATGACAATGCATCCTGGTCCACGCCTAGAGATGGCACCCCACACATGCAGCTTCACGGGGTGTTTTGGTCGCGGCTTCAAAGATATGCGGCCTTTTTTGTGGAAGGCAAAGCTTGCAAATCTCTCCAGCGACACAGTAGACTCGTCAGTGAAGATGCAATCCTGGAAAGTTTCCCCACTGTCGATCCATGCCTGGGCCTGGACCACTCTTTTGATTTTGTTGACGTCCCTTATCATGGGGTACGCTCTGTAATGACAAGGAATAAATAATTTTAGCGGTATAGTACAGTTTCCTAAACAACACTTTTACCTCCTGTACTGTGCAGTACTAACCTCGCACGTC
The DNA here is from genome assembly GCF_040206685.1 of Ascaphus truei. Lineage (NCBI taxonomy): Eukaryota > Metazoa > Chordata > Amphibia > Anura > Ascaphidae > Ascaphus > Ascaphus truei. Next base: position 455,049,253 of record NC_134484.1, on the reverse strand, counting down.
CATATTTCCATCCAATGCTGCGTCTCATCTTCTTTATGCTGGGCTCGGATACAGTGAGATTGTGATTTTCCTGCAGAGTGTATTTGACCCTTAATGCACTCTTCTCATCATTTTCCTCACTTATTTTGTCCACCAGAAGAGTTGTCTCCCTACAATGTAAAGAAAAACAATCCGGTAAGTAAAAATATTAGAGACAGTAGATCAACAGGATACAATATATTGTTCTATTAATATGCAGCAATATAAAAAATATATATACTGTTGTAATATAAATATAAATATACAAAATATATATCCTGTTGTAATATAAATATAAATATAAAATATATATATACAGTTGTAATATAAATATAAATATATAAAATATATATACAGTTGTAATATTAATATACAAAATATATATCCTGTTGTAATATAAATATACAAAATATATACTGTATACTGTTGTAATATAAATATAAATATACAAAATATATATTCTGTTATAATATAAATATAAATATACAAAATATATATCCTGTTGTAATATAAATATAAATATACAAAATATATACTGTATACTGTTGTAATACTGCACCGACACACTTTATTCGAGCAAATACCCAGTATGTACCTGGCAGATACCTGGAATGCGCCGCTCCTCACCTCTGACAAGCCACGTTGCGTTTGCCTTCCCAGCCTGGGTTCATGCCTGGCTGACGGGCGGCTGATCTGTTAAATGATAATGATTAGGATTTAATAGGCTGCAATGCTTCGTGTGTCTACCAGATGGCATAAATTCATGAACTGTAATGCAGTATATATATATATACTGTGCAGTATTGCAGCCAGCGGGAATAAAATGCTTCAATCCCTTCCTGGAAAATACCTCAATGCACTCGGGCAGAAAACAGTCACAAACCTCAATACACCCGGGTATACCCGAATTCGTGGGACTAGCCGAGCTCGAATAAAGTGTGTCGCCAGTGTATATATATAAATATACAAAATATATATACTGTTGTAATATAAATATAAATATATAAAATATATATACTGTTGTAATATAAATATAAATATACAAAATATATATACTGTTGTAATATAAATATAAATATACAAAATATATATCCTGTTGTAATATAAATATAAAAATACAAAATATATACTGTATACTGTTGTAATATAAATATAAATATATAAAATATATATATACTGTTGTAATATAAATATACAAAATATATATACTGTTGTAATATAAATATAAATATACAAAATATATATACTGTTGTAATATAAATATAAATATACAAAATATATACTGTATACTGTTGTAATATAAATATAAATATAAAAAATATATATACAGTTGTAATATAAATAAATATACATTTTTTGATCTAATTTTTAAAAAAAGATTTATAAATATACTTACGCGTTAGTTACCCTTGGTGCCCTTTTGCGTTCTCGTTTTTTTCCGTGTGCATGATAGCTCACGGTGGTTGCTGGCACAACGAGGCCAGAAGTAGCTAACCCGCGTTGGATAGCAGCAATTCGGTGTCCGCTCATGTACATCTCCTTAATTCGCATGCTGAGATCCTTGGAAATCTTTTTAACAACCATTGCTGCGAGTAGAAAGAAATACAAACACAAGAATGTATATTCGATGTTTAGTCGATGTGTATTCAATGTGCAGTGAATCCACAAAATGGATGGTGTATTTATACGGTAATGACTCACATTAGAGTACGCCCACTTTCAACACCTGTACCTCGCTGCCATGCATAAAAGGTTACACACTTTGCATAGCCCACCACTCGATGATCTTTATCTGAACTTGCCCTTGTCCAGATACTGCATTATGCCATCTGCTTCCATGGATCAACCCTGATTCTACGGACTCAGGAACCCACTCGCCTCTGCCGTGACTGTCAAGCACAAAAAGCGAAAGGCGGTTGCCATTTCCACGCCGAGGCAAAAGCGACAGGCTAAAGCCAATAAAGAAAACCTTCTGCTGACCCCAAAGGCTAAGGGTTTTCATAGACGTCAGCCTTATTATGTCAAGAAGATATACGGTGATGTACTCTCGACGCAAAACGATTGGCAGCCAACCCATCGAACCCGCAGACCACTTCCTCACATACGCTTCGACGACTCTGCCGCCGCTGTCCCGGAAATCTTCAGCCCATCTTCTCCACCCCTCATCCTCGACACTGCCGCTGCCCTCCTGGAAACCCACGGGCTATCCTCTCCAGTTCTATCAGACGACGTTGCCTCTGAAATCCACGGGTCACTTTCTCCTTTGCTCTTAGACGACTCTGCTTCTCGCCCGGAAATCAAAAGTTCACTTTCTCCATCCCTCTTCGACGACGATGCTGCTTCTCCTCTACCGGATATCCACAGGTCACCTCCTCCACCCCGCTTCTCTCCATGGAACCCCCATCTCATCCTCCGTTGCACCCATCCACCCAGATGTCCACACGCCATGCACAAGAAGCAGCTCGTTAGACCAGATGCTGAATGGGATAAGTGTGGATCTCCCCGGGAACTCTATTGTGCTAGCAAAGATAGATTTGCTTCATGAGACCATACTAAATGTGGAGCAATGGATTCCACGTATGGATCAACGGATGCTAGATATGGATCAACAGATGCAACATATGGATCAATGGATGGATCGACGGATGGAGAAGATAGAGGCTGACAAAGCGGGTATACATCATTTGCTCGGTGTTAATGCCCCTGTTTACCCGACGCCAGAGCAGGGGGGTGACATGGATGTGATGAATGGGAGCATCGACCCCCTTCCATCACCAAGCGCACCCCCTCCACAAGAAGATGTAGTGTACATGTATGCCGTTGAGGAGGACATGACAACCCCATCAAGACCACGCCAGGACACAACACGGCAACCAAGACCGGAGGAAAGCTTCCTCCCAGACAACCTACCATCGCCCGTCGCCTCAAGCACACCCGCTCGCAGAAGACCTACATTCGCTCGCATCGATACAGTGCCCGACATCACCCTGTGCGATCTGCCACCGACGCTCAGGGAGAAGTATAGGGTGATGAGTGCTGGTGCACCCCACAAGTATGTCTTGTTACTTTTTAAGCGCCATGTTCCCTACTCGTTGTACTGCGACTGGGCCTTCAGAGTGAACTATGAAGGAAATCGCGTAAAAAAGGCGCTTCCTGGCAATTTAAGAAAGAACATTCTGGATGAAATACGGCGCTTTTATCCAATTACAGATCCTGTAATGAAAGGCGTTCGAGACTGCATTAATTGCATTTTGCGCCAAGCAAGGGATCGGCCATGGACGGACAATGTGGTGGACTTTCTGGTTTAATCACGGGAACTGTAAGACCATACTGTTGTGCTGAACTGTGCTGTACATGTTTTGACCTGCTGAACTTAAATAAAGGAGATGTTGTTGTGTGTTTTTTAACTTGTATTTATACATAAATGTTTTAACTTGCTGTCCACACACACAGGACCTGCACAATTCCAGTCCCTGAGGGCGGCAAACAGGCACGGTTTTCAAGGTTGTCCTGAAAACCGGGCCTGTTTGCTGCCCTTGAGGACTGTAGTGGTGCAGGTCTGACTGACAGTTTTGCACACCATCCCACTGTACTGTATATGTTTCTTTAATAAAGGAGATGTTTCGTTTTGTATTCTGTATTTTATGAATAAAGATTTTTTTTAATCACAGGTAAGACCATACTGTTGTGCTGAACTGTATTGTACTGTACATGTTTTGACCTGCTGTACTTAAATAAAGGAGATGTTGTGTGTTTTTTAACTTGTATTTATACAGAAATGTTTTAACTTGCTGTACACACACACAGGACCTGCACAATTCCAGTCCCCGAGGGCCACAAACAGGCACGGTTTTCAAAGGTTACCCTGAAAACCAGGCCTGTTTGCTGCCCTTGAGGACTGTACTGGTGCAGACTGTTTTGCACATCATCCCACTGTATATGTGTTGACTTGCCGTTCTTTAATAAAGGAGATGTTGCATTTTGTATATTTTATGAATAAAGAATTTGTTTTTAAAACATGTGACTGTAAACCATACTGACTGACTGTAAATGTTTTCACAACTGTAGCAGTAAACCATACACCTGTGGATGTTTTGAATTGCTGTGCACTTAAAATGTTTCTACATTGTACAGTATTTGTAAATAAATGTTTTTGTACTTACTCCACCAATAAAAGAACATGTTGATTTGTTTTACATTGTTCCATTGGCTCCTTTGCTACTGTAACAAAATTACAGTGTTTCTAGAATGTACACTACTGTCCAGGCACACTGTACTGTATACTGTAGGCATGCTCAGTACAAGAGTATTAAAAAAAATAGTAGACACATACAGTACTGTACTGTATGTACTGGCACTGTATAGAAGACACATACAGTATGTACAGTACTGTAATACATGTAGAATAAATGCATAGTTTTTATTTTTTCGGGTTTATTACACAGTATACTGTTTATAAAAAAAGTATTGTATACTGTACGGCCGGAAAACATCAGCATACTGTTTCAGGTACAGTAATCTATTCTAATCAATAACAACGGCCACTAAACTGTAGACTCCGGTACGTGGGTTTTTCAATCCGATTCAGCAATGTGCAGGCATTGTTACACAAAGCGATATTATCCATCGAAATCCCTCCATTAGCCGTTTTCTTTTCTGAGGTAAAACAAAAGAAAAGTTTTACTGTAATGGTCAGCCCCCTAAAGAAGTTCCCAGCCAGTCCCACCAATAATTTTCTCGGGGGGCGTCTCCTGTTCACATGCGCATGCGCCTACCGTCGATGTAATGACACGCATTTGCGTTTCAAGAAGGTTCCAATGTGCATGCGCCTAGCGTTCCACCAATTGTTCAGTATCTGCAGTACACTACTGTAGAAGCCGCTCAGCCAATGATATTGCTTACAGGAGAATCGCTTGACTTTTGAATTGCACTGATTTTGATACTGTATTGTCGAAATAAAAAAAACACAGAAAATAATACGGCAACAATACTCTCCATAGAATTTCCCATTCAGCTAGCGCCGGCGCCGGTCCACTGCCAGTCCAGTGTTCTTGATCATCCACATCGATAGTTTGCAGCGGGACTAGTCCACCTGTAGTCAGCTGATGAGGCTGGAAATTGCTTAGGTACATGCAAGCTTGATCGAAACTGCACGCAAAATCCGGCTCAGGCGTTCTGGATAGACAGCAAGGGTTGTCACTGATGGTGGGACCGTAAATGGAAGCCGGTGCCGGTGCATTGCTTGGCAGCGACTGTCGTTTCTTAGTTGGTTTTAACACGACCCTTCGCCTTTTGCCATCTGCATGATCATAGATACAGGAAAAAGCCGGTGATACACACCAATACCCACCAACAAATTGAGGCTCAATACGATAAAAACAGGGATCGCTACATAACCTTTTCCTTATTGCACGCTTCGACGTATGAGGAGCTGGCGAAAATTTGTAAAAGTCATAGTTTTCGATAAAATACTGATACATTTGTACAACTGTTGCCATCTTATCATCTGTTGCATTAATCGAGGCCCATATCAAATACGCGTAACTTCTGTCGGGTTTTTGGAAAACGGACTGCACTTGAACACTCATGGTGGGCGGCGGGTCTCTGGAGAATACTGTAACCGAAACTGGTCTTTGTCTTTGGTGGGTGAGTAAGGGGATAACCCCTAAATTGGGTGCTCTAAACAAACCTTGCTGGCAAGTCTGAATTGTTTCTTAATATTAGACAAGCGGAGTACTCTGTCACCTAAGGAATATGGTAACGAATAATAAGCAGCAAGCAGTAGGTCTGTCGCAATGGGTTAAATAACCCGCACACGGACGTGAAGCCGTCTAACCTGACCGGTGAGCGTGTATCCAACCGGCGGTCCCTTCTCTGGTGGGCCTCTCTGTATTCCGTGGTCTGCGATGTCCTGCAGCACTCCGTACAGCTGCTTCCTAACCGAGGATCCTATCCTCCACTGGCGGTCTTTTCTGGTAGCCCTCGTTGTACACAGCGACCTGTGACCCCCGGATGTGCCTGCTGCTGCTTCCGTATCCTGTGTGACAGAGAACAGCTCCGCTCCACTGCGTGCATCCGTCCCGATAGAAGGTACAGTAGAAAAAAGGGGGGGGGGATTCGAGCACTGCAAAAACGACACTCTGGCTAGGGCATGTGCAAAAAGGTGAAAAAGGCTTTATTGTGGCTTAAACCGCCATTAAAATTACATGTCCACCGTCCTCTGACGCGTTTCGTTCCCGACGGAACTTTATCAAAGAGTATGATAAATACTCATACTCTTTGATAAAGTTCCGTCGGGAACGAAACGCGTCAGAGGACGGTGGACATGTAATTTTAATGGCGGTTTAAGCCACAATAAAGCCTTTTTCACCTTTTTGCACATGCCCTAGCCAGAGTGTCGTTTTTGCAGTGCTCGAATCCCCCCCCCTTTTTTCTACTGGTCTTTGTCTTTCTTTAATATGAAAAGCCTAAATTGATACATTTTTGCAACCTCTTCCTTCAGTCTCAAGGCCAAGTTACAATAGCACACTGTGGTATCTTTTTTAAACGAAACACCTGCAAGTCAACACATTACTGAAGCGCATGCGCATTACAATTCATGAATATCTGCAATCTGGCAGACACGCGAAGAATTGCAACCTATTAAATTCGAACCATTCTCAATAAACGCATCAACCGCGGGTCAACCGCGCATGACCTGTGGCTGAGAATGCAAAATGAATGCGGCATGCTCCAGGTGTAGTGTGTCGCATTCCAGGAAAAAGCCAGGGAAAAACCGGCGATGTGTTAGACCCAGATGAGCCGCAGCAGTAGCACTGAGCTCTGTCTGTGTTTCATGTTCTTTCTCTGGTTTTAAATATATACTAGCTGATATACCTGGCGTTGCCCGGGCATGGAAGGGCGGGGGGCATGGAGTGGAAGGGGGGGGCAAAGGGCAGGGAGGGGGGGCAAAGGGCAGGGAGGGGGGGCCAAAGGGCAGGGGGGGCAAAGGGCAGGGAGGGGGGGGCAAAGGGCAGGGAGGGGGGACTCAATCCCCCCCCAAACACACACACACAATCCCCCACACACACACACACAACCCCCCCCCACACAATCCCCCCCCACACACAATCACACAATCCCTATACTCAATCCCCCACACACACACACACACACACACACAATCCCCCCCCCACACACACACACACTCAATCCCCCCCACCCCCCACACACACACTCAATCCCCCCACATGCACACTCAATCACTCCTCCCACCACAACCAATACACACACACACTTAATCAGTCCACAATTTCACCTGGAGGGGCGACATGCTCCGATCCCCCAACCCCCCATGCTGCTGAAAACGGGAAGCAGAGAGGAAGAGAAGGAGGGCTTGTCTTTGTGCAGAGAGAAGCCCCGCCCCCTCTGCAAGACACAGACATAGAAGCAGCAGCACGGATCTTCTGGCCCTGCCCCCTCTGCAAGACACAGACATAGAAGCAGCAGCACTGATCTTTTGGCCCCGCCCCCTCTGCAAGACACAGACATAGAAGCAGCAGCATGGATCTTCTGGCCCCGCCCCCTCTGCAAGACACAGACATAGAAGCAGCAGCACGGAGCGACCGTGCACAGCTCTGGCCTCCCCCAGGTTTCCCTGCAAGCTGCTCGCGCCCCCCCCTACATAATCGTGCGCCCCCCCCAAGGGGCACGCCCCACTGTTTGCGCACCGCTGAAAAATGTATGTAACACCCCCCCCCTAGTGTGTGTGTGTGTGTGTGTTTGGCCCGTCACTCCACCTCAGGCCAATGAGAGGTGTGCGGGGGCGGGCAGCCCAAGGGACCAATGAGATTTCCCCTAGGGACACCGGACATCCAGACAGGCATACAGTGCTTTCACTAATATAGTATAAGATTGCCATGCTCAGTAGCACTCCTCTTTGACACCTATACGCATATATATATATATTGTGGTTATTTTGGGAGTTCAATATGAGCTTATTGGGGTTCTGTATGTTTTGCAATTTTATTCAGCTGGTCCTGGCTAATTTGGAGGGTGGCTCCTCCTTCCCAGTTCTGAAGCTCACTCCCTCCCACTTTTAAATGGTTAAAAGCTCACTCCATTTCACCTCCACACTCATGGGAACTTGCATACAGTTTGATTGGGACAAATGTAATACAGAGTTCTTTTCCTGGTAATGTACAGGTTAATAAGAGCATCAATCAGACTTAGAACTATGCAACTAATTTTGACAGATTTATTATAAATCATTCTTCCTGGTAATGTACAGGTTATTAAGAATGTATTTCAGTGTTAGGACCCTTGAGATGTGGTCTGCCTTGGAGTGGCTCAATGGCTTAAAAAACTTTGGCCAAAGGGTTAAACTAAAAGGCCATTTTGTTCAAAAGATATATATATATAGAGGCACGGTACTGTGTATCTGTGTTAATGGATGTAGCACTGAGCTCTGTCTGTGTTTCATCTTCTGCCTCTGGTTTTAAATAAGTGTACAGTCCCCCCACAGGCTCAGGAACCCATTAGACTGCTTGGGATTCACCATTACAGTGACCCCCTTAGAGATACGTTATAACTAAATAGAGGTTCCCAAACCTCCTGCTGGTTAATGAGAAATTGTAATCACTGAAATTGATTATAGATCAATATTAATTCAGTTTAACTTTTTTTGTAATGGTATAATGTGTGTGTTTATAGAAAAAGGGACAGGGTCACGTTAAGATAGTTAGTACTGTGTACAACAATGAAACCAAAAAGGACTTACCTTCAAATATAACTATAGGTCCTGGTCCAATTTTACATGTTGCCCCCCACACAAGAACATTGAGTGAATTATCGAGGTCGAGGTTTCAGGGATAATCTTTTCCCTGAATGCCATAGTTGAAAATCTTTCTAGGGCGACTGATGTCTCATCTAAAAATATGACATCCTCAAACTTTTCTCCACTCTCCACCCATGCACGTGCTTGGTCAACCCTTGTAATCTTTTTAACATCCCTTAACATGGGATACTGTATGGATTCCACCTGGTCATGCCTGGTTTCTCGCTCCAGTCCGTTTTTCTCTTTCAACTTGCCCTCAATTACTGTTACAGCCATCCTGTAAGGATTCTTCTAAATCCGTGCCAGGTTTTGCTGTGGTTTGGGTTTTCCAAGTCACCTGCCCTTTCGTCTCACTGTGGCAATTTTGGGTACTGCAGCCGGCTATACACAGTAAGGCTGCAGTTCCTAGTGGGAGTCGCCGAGCAAGTCTACGCTGTTACACATTAGGCTGGGGCCATTGTACCGCAAACCGTGCGGACCCGTGCGTGCAAAAGCGGGAGGGGGAGCGCGTTGCACAAGAAATCAGTTCAAACTGATTTCTTGGTGAGACAGGCCAGTCACGTGAGCGGTTCACCCAATGAGGGTGAACCAGCTCCGTGACGTCACTGGCACGCCACTAGACATGCCCACAGACGCACACATACCATGGCCAAAGACCGCACCCGCTTCAAGCAGGCAAAAGCACTATGTACCTGGCCTTACCCTTTCGTCTGTTTGGATTCCCCAGTTGCTGACCCCGGACCGTGAACCCTACCTCACGGCTTTCTGCCTGCCCTGACCATTTGCTTGTTTACTGGACTTTGCACCACTGCCGCCAGCCCTGACCCCTGCCTGCTTACTAACTATGGATACTCTTACAGGACTCTGTCCCTGGGCTCTGGTTGGCTTAATGACATCTCAACCTCAGACCTGCAGGTCTGTTTCCTGATTTGAGACGAGCACATCACATTTTGCTCGGCCAAACAGGGACCCCGCTGAGGTAGTGCGAGCCGTATCTCTCCAAGAGGAACTACTCAGAGATCATGAAATACGCCTCGCCCAGCAAAACCAGTAGATGGCACTCATTTCTAGCTGACTTCAGAACATTATTATCTGGCTGGATACACTTCAAGTGAGTTCTACCCCTGAACTGCCATTGCTGGAAGTATCTCTGGCACTAGCTACATCATACCCTATTCCCAGAGAACCACGGATCCCGACGCCTCTACATTATGGAGGGGACCCTATGACTTATAGAGGATATTTGAACCAATGTTTGATTCAGTTCGAACTTCAGCCCTCCATGTTCTGCATCCACCGATCCAGGGTAGCCTACGTCATTTCCCTACTGACAGACAAGGCTTTGGCCTGGGCCTCCCCCTTCTGGGAAAATGAATCCCCACTGGTTAACGATGCCGCTCTCTTTCTCCAAGCATTTAAAAAAAAAATTGGTCGTTCCCGGTCGCTTGTCTTCTGCTTCGCTTCTTCGAATCTGGCAAGGAACCTGTACTGTGGGCCAGTATGCCATTGAATTCTGAACCCTTGCTGCAGAGACGGGCTGAACAATGAGGCTCTGCTGGAAGCATTTTGGCTGGGACTTTCTGGGTGTTTAAAGAAGGACCAACTGACTTGCTGGGACACCACCTAGGATCTGGAGGAATTAATTGCTCTCTGTATCCGAATGGATTTCCGGATGTGAGAACAACAGACCGAGCTAAACCAATCCTCAAAAACCCCAATAATCTGGCTTGTCCCCACTTTCAGACCCCTCTTTCTACAGTAGAAAGGAAAGAAAATCTTAAGAAATATGCTTCACAGAAACTCCATAGGCGGGAAAGAAAATACAAAATGTATTAAATATGCAATCAAAGGTATGACAAACCAGACAAAAGTGATGCAAAAATATTTTAAAACTTATAACTAGACCATCTCCAAAGTGCTAAAGTCAAAAAACAATGTCAGCAAACAAGGTGTGATGAGGTACCTAAAAGTGTCACATAATAGTACAGTACCACCAGACAGAGAAAGTACCCCTTTCAGATATGAATTTGACTGGCATGGTGGCATTCCCATGCCCAGTGGGCATGAGCTGCCACTATGCCAGGCAACAAGCATCCCGCCAATTTTCAAAATAAGCCACTAATAAAAAACACATTCAATTGTAATCTTAAAAATGCCACCCCAAAAAATTGACTGGCATGTGGCACTCCCATGCACTGTGGGCACGAGTTGCCACTATGCCAGGCAACAACATGCATCCTGCCAATCTTTAAAAAAAGCCACTAAAAACACACATTAAATTTGAAACTTAAAAATGCGACCAAAAAAATTGACTGGCATGGTGCACTGCCATGCCCTGTGTGCATGAGATGCCACCATGCCAGGCAATGTGGAACCTGCAAAAATAAAACCATGCATAAAATAAAAACAACATTGCTTTTCCTGAAAAATTAAAAGGCCAAAAAAAAACATTAAATGGCAGTGGCAAATTGGTATAAACCGAGAGGTGTGGCAAAGGCGTTTTTGCATTTGGATTCCTCCGCTAAAGGTATCTGCCAATATCCTTTAGTGAGGTCTAGGGTGGAGATATACTCTGCTTTACCAAGGGAGTCAAGCAATTCATCCACACTTGGCATTGGGAATGCATGGAATCTGGATACGGCATTTACATTTCGGAGGTCCACACAAAACCTCACCTTCCCATCTGATTTAGGGACCAACACTATAGGGCTACACCATTCGCTGTGGGACTCCTTGATCACGGACAATTCCAACATGTCTATTATATCCCTCTCTACAAGGTCTTTTCGGCCTTCTTGTAATCTGTAGGGACTGGACCGTACTTTTACGCTATGTTCCGTCTCAATCCTATGGGACACTAAATTAGTCTGCCCAGGCAGCTCGGAAAATACATCTGTAAACTGGTCACATAATTCCAGTAGGTCTGACATTTTTTCCGTTGTTAACTGACCTCCCATAGGGACCTGATGGTCATTGTAAGTACTGCCCTTTGGAGGCTGTGGACCCAAATCCATCTCCACTTCTAGAGGGTGAATTAATAGCAATATCATCATTTTCCAGGGTTTCAGAAGGTTTACGTGGTAGATTTGTTTACCCTTCCTGGACACTGGTTGAGAGATTTCATAGTTCACCTACCCGGTGCGGCAGAGAACTTGGAAAGCACCCTGCCACTTCTTTAGGAGTTTACTCTCTGAAGTCGGAAATAGCAGCAACACTTGGTCCCCAGGTTGGAAGACCCTTATGTAGGCATTTTGGTTTTACTGCCTCTCTTGACGTTGAGCAGATTTTCCTTAGCAAACCGACCTATCATGTCTTGGCAGTCTCTAAGGTCTACTACATACTGAAGGGTATATTCTTGGAGGGGGGTGGCTCCTCCTCCCAGGATTCCTTCAGTTAGTCCAGAATACCCCGAGGCTGGCATCCATATAGGAGCTCAAAAGGGGAGAAACCTGTGGAGGCTTGTGGAACTTCTCGTACCGCAAACAATAGGAAAGGGAGAAGTTCATCCCTAGCTCGCTTTTCAGTGTGAACAAACTTCCTAAGCATGGTTTTTAAAGTTTGGTTAAATCTCCCAATCCATCAGTCTGGGGATGGTAGACCGAGGTCCGGGCGGATTTAACCTCTAATAACATCAGGACATCCTGCATTTGCTTTGCCATGAAGTTTGTTCCCTGGTCGGTTAACATTACCTGGGGCAGTCCTACCCAAGAGAACAGCTCTAATAACCTGTGAGCCACATGTTTAGCAGTTGCAGAACTCTGAGGGAATGCCTCAGGATATCTGGTGGTATAATCTATGACAACTTGTATGAACTTAAGTCCCTTTGCAGAAGGTTCTAAAGGTCCTACCAGATCTACACCAATCCTCTCGAATGGGACCGAAACCAAGGACAGAGGAACCAAGGGAGCCGGATTCTATCCCTTGTCAGGATCGTTGATAGGCTATGCCCCCAGCACGCGTCACGCGGCAGTACCTCTGGTGCCCATGGACCGCTATCTGTGCGTTTTTTTCCAACTTAAAGTTTATTTTCAGTTTACACATCATGAACAATGGTCCGAACAACATTTGACATACATGTACATATTATCTGAAATGTTTGCAAAAATAGACATTAACAGAACTTAAGGGTATGGCTTGAGGGTAAATAAAGAAAAGTAAAAAAAGGGGAGGGGGAAACAGGAGAGGGGGAAACTCTCTGTTTTGGCCTTAACCTCGTATAGTTTACCACACTACTCTCTCTCTGCCTTTTTATCTCTTTGTCTCTTCTCCATGCGGTCCAATGTCAGTTGGGCATTCCACGATCTCTCTAAATCCAGAATCCAGATACTAAACCCCGCAGAACGAGAATGCAGCTTTTCCTATCAAAGCAATATTGTGGCCATACTCACCCCTGGGATGTCCGAATGTACTAACCATGGTAATCAAACTTTTTGAAATGTAGTGCCTGTATCATTTACCAAGCTTGTGAGCTTCTCCATCTGGCAGACAAACCAAATTGTATTCCTGATTTTGGATAACAATGGAGAATCCTTCTGTTTCCATAATGCTGTGATCTCGCACCTCGTTGCTGTCGCAAAGTGGGCGGTAAGTTTATTTTCATCTCTGGATAGTTCTTGTGCTTGTCTGTTCAAAAGGAACAGTCAGGGGTCCCGTGGAATTTCTAGGTCCAATATCCTCTGTAGCCAATCCTGAATTCTCACCCAAGTGGGAGATATTCGAGGGCAAGTCCACAGCATGTGTAACAGGTCCGCTTGTTCTCCACATTGTTTAAGACACAATGGGGAGTAGCCTTCCATGAATTTTGACAGTTTTAATGGGGCGAGGTACCATCTCATCATCACCTTATATGCATTGTCCTTCAGCGAGGTACATATTGAGCTCTTTGCGACTTCTAGAAATGTCATCCAACTCCTCATCTACCAATGTTTCCCCTAAGTCTGCCTCCCATTGAGATGTAAATGGTAGCTTCTGAGCATATCCTGGGCCGGAACAGATCACTCCCCTATACATTTGAGATGTCAGTCCACGTGTATATGACTTAAGTAAACAGAATTGTTCAAAATTAGTTAATGGTGATAGTTTGGAGTAAAAAGATCTGATCTGGAGGTATCTAAAAAATTCAGAATGTGGAATCTCTTTTTCAGATCTGATTTGCTCAAAAGTTTTAATATTTTATCCCGCCTCCAGATCTCTAAGTCTTAATATTCCTTTTTGCTTCCAAATTGCGAAGTCCTTTCCATCCAGACCAGGAGCAAAATTGATGTTATCAAATATGGGTGTCATTAGTGTCCCCCCAGAGGTTAGCCAACACTTGAATTTTGTGGATTTCCATACCTCCACCGAGTTGGTCATCGAGAAAAGCGGTGCTTTGATAGATTTAAATATTGCTGTTTTTGATCAGGTTAAATTGACTATATCATACGGAGCGCATATCTACATTTTCAAGTCAACCCATCTTTTCTGACTGGGCTCGGAGTGCCATTGTGAAATTTGGCATAATTGAACTGCCTTATAATACGATATCAAACAAGGTACCGCTAACCCTCCTGATAATGTTGCTCTTTTGATAATCCCCCTCTCAATTCTTGTTTTTTTTGTAGTTACAAATGAATTTAGTAATTAGAGATTTTAGAGAGAGAATGTCCTTTGACCGGTGTGGGATTGGGAGCATCTGAAAAAGATACAATATATGTGGAAGAAGTTTCATATTAATACAGTACAGTGAATTCTTCCTATCCAGGAAATATTGTACAGTATGTGGCCCAGGTTTTTATATCCTCCCATAGGACTCAGATTAATTTGGGGTAGTTTTCCTGATATAGTGATGTATAATCTTTAGTGAGGGCTACTCCTAAATACTTAATAGCGAGTGGCTGCCATTTACAATTAATGTTGATTTCTATCAGCTTCTCTTGATCCTTTGGAAGACTTATATTTAGTGCTTCTGATTTATCATTATTTATTTTGAACTCTGAAATTCGCTGAAAGGATCCTAGTAGGCTAAATAAATTGGGCAAGGAGGTGAGGGGTCTTGACAGAATCAAAAATACATCATCCGCATATAGTGCAATCTTATGTGTTTGCTCCTTAAATTGGAGCCCTGAAATATCTGGGCTTTTCCGAATTGTGCGTCAAGGGGCTCCATGCACATAGCAAATAGCAGGGGGGAAAGTGGGCATCTCTGCTTAGTGCCGCTTCTTTTTTTAAAAAGGTCTGATGGGAACCGCTGATTAACCACTCTTGCCACTGGGTTATTATGTAGTGCTGCTATAGCCTATATAATTCTATTCTTGAATCCAAACGCTCCAAGCGTGGCGTTAAAAAATGTCCCGTCCATTCTATCGAACTCTTTTTCTGCGTCCAGGCTTAAGCTCTCTCCATATATCTACTAGTTGGGTCTCTTTAAGGCCTTTTAGCAATGCAAGCATCTCTTCCTTTCTTACTGTATGTATTTAAGTTGGCTGGATTTGTCTAACACTGTATTCAGTGCTGTATTGAAGTCTCCAGCTAGGATTGTGAAACCTTTCATCATTTTATGCAAGACCATGAAGAAGGTGGGGAAAAAATTAGGGTTGTATTCACTAAGGGGCATAGACATTAGCGATGGTTATAGGCTTTCCCCTTATCGTTCCTATCAGGATTAGATATCTACCATCTTTGTCTTTCCGTATCTGTTCTACCACTAGTGGGAAACTATTATTGATCAAGATTGCTACCCCTTTCTTCTTCGTCTGTGCTGAAGCCAGATAGAACTGCCTAAAGTTTTTATCAAAGTTTTTAGATGCACTCGTCTTACTAAAGTGTGTCTCCTGTAGTACAGTAATAACAAATCCGCTTTCTTTCTTTTATAGTCGGACATGGCCAGCCGTCTTTTGACAGGACTATTGAAACCCTTTACTTTATGTGATAATATTGTTTTAGACATAATTTACCATTTAAGCAACCGCTATTCTTACCTGCTGGAGACATCTGAGAACCACACGAAGAGTCAACCTGTTCACTCAGGTCAGAGAGGTACCCATTATTCTCCTTTAGGCTCGGGGTGGGAGGAGTGAGGATGGGGGAGGGGGGGACAAATCGTACTCTGGCACTCCAGAACCAAACAATATTCTGGAAACTATAATAACCCTCAGGTCTGTGTAGGTCAACTGGACTTTCAACCCGACGGCTCTTGGTTAGGACTTGTCGACCGGCCCATAAAGACTATCGGCCCAGTGTCCTAGACCAGATATGTGCCCAGGATCCCAAGGGACTTGACCTGTGGTGGGGATAGTCCCTCCCCACCACTATGAGGTTGCATGTGGATGATAGGGGAGATATTGCCTCTGCCCAAAACTTCCTTATGAAATTTCATTAAACAAAGAAAGCACACATTTAACTAAACTCTTAACCTAGTATAGCATCAAAGCAAACAAATACAGATGCAACGGCTGGTATTCTAACAAATCACAGAGCCGTTTTCGTGTGCTCTGCTGTATTCCACGCGGCATTAACTCGGCCAATCACACCAGGCACCGTGTTTATCATGGTTGCTTTGTTTGAATTTCATGGATTCTGTTTTTTTGTGTTCAATGAAATTAATGAATTGTAATGTTTACAGTACTGTGCTACTGTGTCAATTTTAGGTGTTTAAAAACCAGAACACTAAAATGCCATTTCTGCACTCGCCTACACTCGCGTCTTAAGGCGGTAAGGTTGGAAGAAATCACGTGTCATGACATGGGTATTCCAAGGTATACAACGCGCGAAGTGTTCAAATAAAGGCCTCTGCATCTGTAAACTTCATCATCATAATAATAACACTTCCCCTCTTGCATGTTATTGTATGACACCAAGCATGAGAGAACAAGAAAAAGAAGCTAAACTTTATTGTGGCCTACCCTGTGTTTTTGTGATCCAACCAACTTTATTATATTGACATAATTTACCATTTAAACAATTGCTATTCTTACCTGCTGGAGACATCTGAGATTCACCCTGTTCACTCAGGTCAGAGAGGTACCCATTATTCCCCTTTGGGCTCAGGATGGGAGGGGTGAGGATTGGGGAGGGTGGGAAATGTACTCTGGAACTCCAGAGCCAAAGAATATTCTGGAAACTATAATAACCCTCGGGTCTGCTTAGGTCAACTGGACCTTCAACCCAACTGCCCTTGGTTAGGACTTTTCTACCGGCCATAAAGACTATCGGACCGGTGTCCTAGACCGGATATGTGCCCAGGATCCCAAGGGACTTGACCTCTGGTGGGGGCTAGCCCCACCCCACCACAATGAGGTTGCATGTGGACGACAGGGGAGATTTCGCCTCTACCCAAAGCTTCCTTATGAAATGTCATTAGACAAAGAAAGCACACGTTTAACTAAACTCTTAACCTACTATACCATCAAAGCAAACAAATTAACTTCATCATCATAATAATAACAATAATAACACTCCCCCTCTTGCGTGTTATTGTATGACACCAAGCATGAAGGAACAAGAAAAAGAAGCTAAACTTTATTGTGGCCTACCCTGTGTTTTTGTTATCCAACCAACGTTATTGTATTGAACATTGTCTCCCCAATGTAATTCTTTGTGGCTACCTACTGTCCCGTGTTTAATCACCCCACAGAACATTCCACCGTGTGATCCCTGTCCTCTCTGCGGGCCATGTAGTGTTATAAACTTTGGCTATCGAGAGACTCTTTTGAGTATTTTCCTCTGATACAGTCTCAATAAGCCCATACCCTAGGGCCTATGGACTATCCGTGTGGTTCTTGTGTATCATTCAATCTAGGACCCCCAATGGGTCCTTGCCGAGGTACTGTAATCCCATCATGGGTAAAGGGACCCCATCCATCCCTGTTTGTGATAACAGTCTAAGGCCCAATCTGAGCCGCCCCCAGAACCCCATCTGTAGTCAACTGGGGTCTATTACGCCTTGTTGGTCTGGCAGAAAAATTATATTTTACAAGGAAAATCTGTAGTTGAGAAATAGCTGCTTGTGTCTTTAAGTGTTGGGTAGTTTTACTGAACAATAGGGACGTAGAGAAGCTTATTTAGCAGCTATACCCTGGCTACAACGCTGGGATCCTCCCTCTTTGCACCAGGACTGCTCAAGGACAGGCTCTTCTTCAACCCCTTAGTTAGTAGTTGGCGTTGCAGCCGCTGCATCAATATTCTAACACTGTTTTAATAAAAACATTATGTCGAATGACCTCCCCTGTTTACCTAACCTTATTCACACGATATAGGATGTCATTCAGTAGTTCAATTGTTAAAACAACTTTACATCTTGTTCATTCACTATGTTATTATTGACCTGTACCACCTACTCATATTGTCTAGCCAGAGATGGGTCTTCCCTCTGCCTCTGATGGAAGTCAGGAAGAGCCAGGTATGGCAACATTCCCATATCTGTCTGTTGCCCATCCTGGTCATTTCCAGCCATGACTTGCAGTCTGTTGGGCTGACTGAGGTTACCTAGAGTTCCAACCTTCCTTAGCCAGTCCTCTTTTTCCTCATGTCTCTTTGGGAGGCGGTGTCTATGGGGAAAGATTTCTGGAGAAAATGGAAACAAATCTCCGGGCTTCTCCGGTACCGGAGAAGTTGGCTCTGCATGAATAGGAGCCAACAATGTTCTGAAGTGTTGGCCAAGTAGAACAGGGCCAGGTAGCCAGGGAACAACTCCTACTAGTAGTCTAGCCTCTCGATCATTTATGCGGAGGAGGATGTTCGCCGTTGGGTATTTCTTTGTATCCCCATGGATACATTCGATATTCCATGGAGAGTCCTTGGATTGTCGGTTGTTGGAATTAGGTCCTCTAGGATCACGATTTTTCCAGATCCCGAGTCCACCAGGGCTTTTACTGTTTTCCTCTCCACCGATGCTGGGACCAACCACAGATCGTGGTCCCCTCTGAGAGAAGCCGTGGCAGTGGTCCCAGAGAACCACGGATCCCAGCATGTCTCCGCTATGGAGCAGATCTCACTACATGCAGAGGTTTTTTGAATCAGTGGAGTTCAGTTTGAACTCCATGCCTCCATGTTGTACACACAACACACCAGGCCAGTGTAGCATACAAAATCTCTTTGCTTATGGATGAAGCCATGACATGGGCTTCTCCCCTGTGGGGGGATGTGTCTCCGCTTATTAATGGCTCTCTGGCTTTCGGAAAGCATTCAAAGAGTATTTGACACCCCAGGTCTTCGACTTCCTCATCGCTTATTCACATTTGTCAGGAAATACAGTACAATATCAGTTTGCGATTAAATTCCGTACCCTTGCTGCTGAGAGAGGTTGAAATAATGAAGCTGTGGTGGTAACCTTCTGGCTGGGGCTTTCCGAGTGTTTAATGGATTAACTAAACTGTTGGGACACCCCTGAAGACCTGAAAAAATTAATCACCCTACTATATGTATCAAAGTGAACCTCCGGATTACGAGAACAGCAAACCAAGTGGGATCATACCACTAGAACCTCTACTATTAGATTAGTCCTCAATTTCAAACAAACATAACTGCTCTCTCCCTGATGAGGAACCCACGTAGTTGAGAAAATTTAATTATCTGAGCAGGAGAAAACTAGGTGACGATTCTATGCCTGTACTGTGGGATCAAAGGTCACTTTACCTGAAACTGCCCTAACAAAATTAGGAAACTACAGCGCCCCCGGAAATTAGAAGATTATTCTCTGGACATTTCTTCTATTACTCCACCATCACAACCCACACGGCTCCTCATGACAGCTTTGTTTTTTTTCTCTGGACCAGCTTCTATCAACACTAAGGCTTTTGTGGATTATTGAGCTTTAGGGAATTTCATCAACTGTGCATTTGGGGAACACCATTCCATTCTTCTGCGGACAAAAATGTTTCGTTGGCTGTGGAGGCCATCGATGGATAACCTCTGGTACCTAGGTCAATAACCCTGGAAACTATTCCCTTGCTGCTATACATGGTGATACTACACAAAGATATGCTCTCTTTTTTCATGATTAACTCTCCCTCAAATCCAGTGTTCCTATAATTCTCCTGGTTCCAGCACCAAAACCCCAAAATCTATTGGGCGATTGGCCAAGTGACAACCTGGGGACAAAATTGCCATGGGTCTTTTCTTCAAGTTAATGAAAAGGAGATCCAACGCACTACGGATTTGCTGAATATAAGCCACACAACGTTTCGACCGTGAAGGTCTTTATCAAGTGACAGGCATACTTAGAATGAGGAAAAGCCATATATATATACCCCCAAAAAAGGTAATCAAATAACCATGTGAAAATCACCAACAGCTGTCCCACATAGTCCTCTATTAATTAGATCTCTCTCCTCCCTCATGTGCCGAGTGCCCATACTTCCGCATTAGATCGTGGGTGACGTCATCAGTCCCCTTTGCTCCCAAAGTCTCGCGAGGGGTGGGGACATCCATCTTGCGCATGCGTCATCTGTATCTACGTTCCACAGTCCGGCATTTCTCAAATGTCAAAACTCTGACTCAGGCCCTCATTCTCTAACGTCTCGATTACTGCAACCTCCTGCTGTCCGGCCTTCCTACCTCTCACCTGTCTCCCCTACAATCTATCCTAAACGCTGCTGCCAGAATCACTCTACTCTTTCCTAAATCTGTCTCCGCATCTCCCCTCCTGAAATCCCTCTCCTGGCTTCCGATTAAATCGCGTATCTCACACTCAATTCTTCTGCTCACTTTTAAAGCTTTACATTCTTCTGCCCCTCCTTACATCTCAGCCCTAATTTCTCGCTATGCACCATCCTGACTCTTGCATTCTTCTCAAGGATGTCTTCTTTCTACTCCCTTTGTATCTAAAGCTCTCTCCCGCCTTAAACCTTTCTCACTTTCTGCCCCTCACCTCTGGAATGCCCTTCCCCTCAATACCCGACTAGCCCCCTCGCTATCCACCTTTAAGACTCACCTTAAGACACATCTGCTTAAAGAAGCATTTGAGTAGCACTGGATAATCATGGACACATGACACATAAAGCTTGGCCCCCTGCAGACGCACTTACTAGTATTCCCTCCTACTGTCTCTGTACGTTCTCCCTACCTACCAATTAGATTGTAAGCTCCTCGGAGCAGGGACTCCTTCCTTAATGTTACTTTTACAGTATGTCTGAAGCACTTATTCCCATGATCCGTTATTTATATTATTTGTTATTTATATGATATGTATTACTACTGTGAAGCGCTATGTACATTTATGGCGCTATATAAATAAAGACATACAATACAATACAATTTCCACGTTCCAGCATTGGTGATGTCATTGCGTTATTCTTGTCTATCTTTCCCTCTTCAATCCTGAAGTCTTGCGTCTTTTCTTCAAGTGCCTTGTCCCATCTATAAAATTCAACTACCAGCTGAGAATTCCTCATCTAGCCTTCCAGTTCCCTATCAGGAATTTGTCTATGTATTTGACAGAAACAGGCAGAGGTGTTATCTCTACATGGTTCATACAACGGTGCCATTAACCTTATCTCTGGGGACATCCCTCCTCAAAGTCACACGTCCCCCTTTTCATAACCAGAAACAAAGGCTATGCAGGAATACATTTAGGAAAATCTTTAGCGATCGTTTATACGCAAACTCACTACCTCCACTGGAGCTAGCATTTTCTTCATTTCGAAAAGGACAATTCTCTCACTTGTATTGATTACAGAGGTCTAAATAAAGTCACGGTAACTAACTGCTACCCTCTTCCCCTCATCTCCGAACTCTATAACTGGTTACGCGAAGCCACTACCTGCACCAAGCTGGATCTTCGAGGGAAAAACACTTTGATTAGGATAAAGGAGATCAAAGAGTGGAAAACAGGCTTTAAAGAAATTTGTGACAGTCATTATGAATATCTGGTCATGCCATTCGTGTTGTGCAACGCCGTGTTTCAGAACTTTATAAAATAGATTTTCCGGGATCTTTTCAACTATGCACATTTGATGCATGCCTGCCATGATCCTCTGCTTGCAACCCGACTACGTTTATTTTAACTGGCTTTGGTCGGTGAATATATACCCCTACAATAACACTATAATAACAATAGAACATACATTCTGCAATATTAATTAAAAAAAGATGGGGTGTGTGCAGAGCACGCTCATTCTAAGTGAAACTTCTTTGTGTTTTGTCAGTGAGATTGTATTTTATTGAATTAAAGATTTTTGGTCGTATAATTAAAATTTCAGTGACAAAAAACACAAAGAAGTTTCACTTTTTTTTCCTTAGTTCAGAACAGTATCATTGCCAGATCCTCCACTACAATCAGAATATTTTTGCTTACATTATGGCAGTCATGTGCTGTACTTTATCATCTAAACCCTTACATCTCTA
Organism: Ascaphus truei; assembly: GCF_040206685.1. NCBI lineage: Eukaryota > Metazoa > Chordata > Amphibia > Anura > Ascaphidae > Ascaphus > Ascaphus truei. The sequence goes on along the minus strand of NC_134484.1, from coordinate 455,027,100 downwards.
ATTTTAGATACAAAAGACGTCACCTTCCTCGTCATTGCACACATCATCGTCATTGCTATCATATTTGGGGGTCTTCTCGCTTCTCACTTTTTCTTCAACAACCTTATTATCACAACATCTTCCTCCATGGCATCCTATTTCTACAGTATGTATTGTCTACCAATGATACCAACCAAACTCCATATCTCATACAGATGGGATCATAACAAGTTCAACCTCTTCTTCCTTCTAGTTCATTATTACTGCAAGTTATGCTTGTGAGGGCTTTAAGTCCTTATTTTCATGATGGCATTTGAAGTTTATTCTCAAACAACTCTGACATGAAATTCTCTAACCCAGGATTTCCCTTTAGTTCTTCAACTAGCAGCTCCACTAGCAATACTATAAATGTATGATGACTTTTTTGGGAAACATTGTGGAGCCCTAAATGTTAGGCAACAATATTATATGTACTAGGGACTATAGTTTAAGAGCTTCTGTGCATGTGCAGGCGGCACTGTGGGGCAGCCAATGTGGACCTGCCCTACTGCAATCAAAGTTCCTACAACTTGGTGCCTCAGCCATTGCCAAACCAATTGCTTTCCTAATCAAGTCTATGTTGTCTGCAGCCCATATCCCTATGACCTGGAAAATTGCCAGAATAGTTGTCCCAATCTTCAAAAGTGGGAACAAAATCACTGTCTCAAACTACAAATATCTCTTCTGGAAATACTATCCAAAGTCATGGAAAAATGTGTGAACTGCCAATTAAATGATTATTATACCAAGACGAATTTCACTAGCCAATTCCAATCTGGTTTTTGCCCCAAACACTCCACACTAACCACCCTCGTAAAAGTTTGCAATGAGATCCAGTATGGAATTGAACTGAGTCAACTTACTGTGCAATATTTCTAGATTTTGCAAATCCTTTGGATACTGTTGATCACACTATCTTGCTAAACAAACGTAAGTGCTCTGAAATAGGGAAACATGCTGGTTTCATTCCTACCTATCAGGCAGAACACAACATGTGTACAAGAGATCAGAAGTGGCGCTCAAATGTGAGTATAATACATGATTAAATGTGAGTCCTAGTACAGGATTCGCGTGCAAAAGATCTGTCAATAAGTGAGAACAACTAAGCAAGTGACACTGTGTTGTATAATAGAACAGAATCAAAAATCAATTGTGTCAAAAAACAACGTGAATTCAAGTGTTAAAGTAAATACAGACAAATATATAAAGAAATATATACTCCTCCACTCTAACCCTGAACAAGATATGTTCCGATATCCAGATCAGCTAGAGTCCACAGAAAAGGAGCGGAGGTCAAGTGGAGAGAGGGAGAAATTGGCATAGAGTAGTATATCAAAACAAGATAGGATAAATGAGTGCAATCTCCAATGTTTATACTCACAAACCAGTGGAGTAATCAGTCATTTCCAAAATTGTGGTAGATGAGGTGACTGTGTCTCACTCATATCGGTGACCCAGAAAGGAAAAGGCAATGATAGTGCAGACGGTAAGAAAACTTTATGAAAGCTAATAAAGCCCACCAATGACCCTATGAATTAGAGGCTTATATCAGATAAAAACAATAAAAACAGTGGTAGTGCTATATCGGTGGTTCCTACAAGCACGGTGAGTCGCGTTCTCACCACCCTCGACAGAGCCTCGTCTATCGATGATGTCACTTCCTGGATCCGTTCCAGTCACTAGGTAACCAGGAAGACGCTCCTTCTGCACTGCTTCTCTCCCGAGTCTCCGATGGGGCCGGTGTGAACTCACTCAATGAGTTTCTCTGTCAAGCAGCTTCGTCAGGAATCTCTGGCCCCCACCTACTCCAACTGTGCTATAAGTACCCCACTAAAATTTGGACTCTGAAATTAGTATCAATGATGTAATTATTAATCTACAGATGCAGAGCAGAAGACTAATTATCATATAATGACAAGCACTTAATACACAATAAATGTTATACATAATAATAAAAACCTAGCAGCAATATATAAAAATCCTGAATAAGCATAAATCATAAAAAAGCATCTATATGCACAAATTACATTCTAAATTTGTTGACACATTTAACATACAGTAGATACAAATAAAAATAGAGTCACCCACTCATCCTAACTTAACTCATGGGTCCCCCTAAGATGAACTATCATATCCTTAATATTGATGGGGAGTCCGGATATGCAATAAAATAGAAATAAACAGGCATTATAAACAATACAGGGCATACTGTAGCTTTCATATATTCATCTTCACCAAAGTTTTCTTGTTTTGATGTACTACTCTATGTCAATTTCTCCCTCTCTCTGTGGTACTTGTCCTTCTGATCCCAACATCTGTCTATCTGGGGCACTAACACAACCCCTTGGATATCACCTCTGGTGTCCCGCAAGGCTCTGTTCTGGGGCCCCTACTTGCCTCAGTCTTCATCAATATCAAGGGAGACCAGGACTTTAAACACATTTATATTTTTCTGGGATCATTCACTAGGCAAAATAAGGTGGTGGAATAAAATGAGGTTTATTTGGGTAAACCCGCGTACACACAATTAAATACAAAATACTGACAGAATACACACTTACTGGGGAGTCTGGGATTGAAAATTAGCCTCAACTAGGTTAAGGGTGCTTGCTTCAGAAAAGGCTTACCCTGTCCACGTCACTGGAATAAGCCTGGAATGAGTAATATTATTCCTCAAAACTTGTCCTCGGCTAGGCTTCCTTGGCACCTCAATGCCCAGTGCTTTGCTATTGCGAGCAAAACACCTGGGAAAACCATTGGTTTGCACAGCCAATGGTCTACTACAACCAATCAGATTGGGGATATAGTTCTCACAATCTGATTGGTTGAAGTACCATGTGACACCAACCATGTTGGATTTTGTGACGTCATTTTAAAGGGAAAGGAAGCACATCCATTCTGATTGGACGTCACATAAAAAAAATAAAACATTAAGGGCACATGGTTTTCACTGCCAATCAGATGGCGTGTGAACTATTTGTAGCTCAAATTTGACTGCACAGGCCATATTTAAGGCCAGGACGTCTCATTTGAGCTCAAGAAGACGACTGGTCAAAATCGTGGATTTAACATGGGGTTATTGGTTTAACAGATGAAGACAGACGATAAAGAAAAGAAATAAATAATCACAGATGAAGCAAGAAGAAGATAATAGAAGATTAAAAAAAGAAACATTTTGTTACCCGTCTTGGATGTTCAAGGTGGATAGCGTTGGATTGAGTTTCATGATGTCACGGTACGAGAGCTTCCTGATTCTACAGGATTCAGAGGGCCAACACTTCTAAATGTAAGACACATATTGAATGTATGTAATTTTATTTTTACAGTTATTTTTTTATTGGATTTTTCTTGTATTAGGTTTTTCAATGGCCATTGACTGCTAATGTATTAATCTGTGCCTGTTTAGGGTACAGATGAATACAGTGGTAGCCAATGCATTTTTTTTTACAAATGCATTTCTTATATTGACTGATATATAGTACTGTATTCTCTATTTCTGTTTATTGTTTAGATTACATTGTTTTGAAAAGTGATTGCTTGTTTTAAAATATTTGTTCAGATTGTTTAGCGTTTTTAGTTAATGATGTAATTTGTTAGCTACTGGATTTAATTGATGTGTTGCCTAGTGGCTGTATTAATTAATGTTGTGTTGGTTACTGCTTTTATGTATTACATTTATTGTTTGGCTAGTGGGGTGATTTCTTTAATTGATTGGCTAGTGGTTTTATTTCTTTAATTGATTGGCTAGTGGTTTTATTTAGGTAATTGATTGGTTGGCTAGTGCTTTTAATTTTTGATTTGGGGTGTTTAGTTTCTTGTTGTATATGTTTTATTATTGTCTATTTTGGACATTCATGCTTTTGTATTATTTTCTTATTTCTGACTTTCTCATATCCATTTTTGTTCCTACGAGCGATGTGCTAATTGTTTGGTTAAATGAATGCTCTCAAAATTAATCTGTAATGCACTGTATTTATTTTTTAAGATGTGCAAATCAATGTTGCATGGAAAGTAAATATTTGTATACGATCACTAAATATAATAATATAAAGCATATGATCAATTCTTAACAAGAGCTAATAGTGTTAATTAATACTTCTTCATCATGATGCATTGATGCTGTACCAAGTATGTAAACTCACTATAAAGAAGATTAAAGTAACACACTGATGCAGATTCAGTATTACTTGCCAACTACTAATTTGGACGTAATGTTATTTTTATTAATAGGGCCTTTTAAACGTTTACAGTTGGTAAATGTTAACTCCCAAGTGAACAATTAAATTAGGGATTGCACATTCATATTAAAGAAGCAATTATTTTATGACAAAAACTCAAGGTGTTATGAAGGTTTGAATGATTCAGCAAATGGATGTTGAGGAGAGAGGAAATACTAAATTAGAAAATAATCAACTAAAACTCTTTGGCTCAGATCCATAAAGCTCTGTTAAATCAGGGGCTATGTTAGCTGAAATAGAAAATAACGTTTTATTCGGTGATTTAGCATGATAACCGCAAAACAAATTGTGAAAAAACAACATATATCTTATAAGGTTAAGCTTGATGTCATGTTATACCAGTTTTGGTGTTACTCCTATTCAGACATCAAAAAAGGGCTTTTGCTGAAGTGGAGAGGAAGAGGAAAGGGAAATGCTAGAAAATAAAGCTACATATGTTCTAGAAATTGTGCCTAACTGTGGTGTTACACTCATCCTGACACAGTAAAAGTCCTATTTTATGGTCCGGATGTAACGCCAATTTTAGGTATGAACTAAATTATGTGGCTGTATGTCCCTGCTTTATTTAACCTTAACTGATTTTGGCGGATATGCAATGTTATGATAATGCATCATGTCACTATCATTAATGTCTGTTCTGCTGCAGTTAACGTTATAGGAGAAAATAACTTTGTCATTGTCCTTTGAAAATACACCGTTAGTCTTAATGTGACGTTGCGTTAAGTTTAGGAATATTGTTTGCCTGTGAATGATTCAATCAATATTTTAATGGCCAGACAGTGGAAATAGAAACAGATCACAAACCCCTGATAGTCTGTCATGTTTGCTCTCCACAAACTTGACTAGACGGCGGGGCTGAGGTGGGGCTGAGGTGGATATGTATATATCCACAGCCCTGCAACAACGGGACAAGGTCCGGAATGCATAGTCAGAGTCGTATAGCTGGGTCAGGGTAGGAGAGTTTGGGTATATCGTTGTACTTGCCGTGGTCCAGGGGGTTGGAGAGAGAAGAGTAGTCGATATCCGTAAACCGTGGTCAAGGAGAGGAGAGAGCGGGAATCCAATAGCAAGCCAAAGTCCAGGGGAACAGAAGAGACAGGTCCAGATACGAGCAGGGGTCACAACACAGGTCGGGCTAGGCACTAGAAACAGGCACGACAACACAGCAGCAAGCACAGCACATAAACCTAAGTTTATGCTCAGCAATGTGCACAGGAATCAGGATAGTAAATAAAAGGAGTGAGAACCAATCAGGAGGCTGCAGACAGAGTGAGGTCAGACAAAGGCTGTGAGCTAATAGGAGGAGAGTAGATTGGCTGCAGATGAGAGGCAGCTGATATCTTTCCTGGTATCAGCTGTCATGCGGCGTACATGCGCAGGTAGAGTGTGGCGTTGAGCGAGTGCATCACCATTGAGTGCAGGCGCTGTGGTGTTGTGTGGGGACAGCGCCTCCGTGGATGTTTTGGTTGGCTGGCGCACACACACAGACAGGGGTCTGCGCGAACTGCGTACTGCATCAGGGCGGCAAAGCCAAGCTGCGATCCATCATAGCCTTATTGGTAAACCCCTAAATGACTGCACTGTGAGGACAAAATTGCAGAAGTACTACAGTATATGATTAATTAGCAATTTACTGATGTAACAGATGTTATTTTACCCGCTTGTGTGTAAAAACCAGATGAGTATGGTGTGCTCAATGCTCTTTTCAACTACTTTTCTGAAATGTTGCATGTGTATAATATAAAGTGTCACATTACATTATTATTGTCACCAGGTGGTGCTGGAAGTAAAGTCTAGTGCGCATGCGTAAAATGTGTTAATGTCGTCATCCATTGCTAACAGTATAATCCATAGAGTTGCATTCGGACACCAAACTTCTCCATACTGCAAGAGTGCACGTCTGAATACTTTCAACATATTTGTAGTGTTACCATCTTTGCGCATGCATTTTTTTTATTGTATTCTATTTAGGCATGTGACAATTAGATCATGCACCTAACAGAGCACTCATTAGCCTGCACAATTAGACTGCCTTGCCAACTAATGTCCTGCTTCTGTCTACACCAAATAGTAAGAGTGTATGTTGCTGTTTTGCGCTCTGGGGTGTTGCCGACACACACTCATATCATGGTCTATTGTTTGCCATGGGTGAAGGGGATAAATCAATATGTGGTGGCACTGAGCATGAGGATAGGGACCCAGAGTCATAGAGGGATAGTTTCTTATGTCTTTCACTGGTCACCCCGATTCTCGAGTGTTGCTGCAAGCATATGCACCATGCAGGCTGTGCCGGGCCCTTCGGTCCTGGCGCTGCACACAGGCAGCGTCTACATCAGTGGTGAGGAAACGCCACACTCCCTCCAGGTCAGTCCCATGTTTCCCCGGCAACAGCGTGTAGCCAGCACCTGGTGCAGTGGGTGAGAACTCTCACCCCCCTTGCGTGACCACTTCCTGGATCTTAGAGATAATAGTCAAAAGAGAAAAAGGAGTATCCGGAGCAGCAGAAAAAATGGCAATAATGATATGGAGTCCAAGGTCAGAATGAAGGCTTTATTCTTGCATACAAATTATACAGACAGTGTCCATATTCTCCCTCCTACGCGTTTCATGCCGCAAGGGCGCTTTGTCAAGGAGTAGGGAGTATGGACTGGACAAACACTTAAAAAGCAGAAAAACCCGCCAAATCACGGTTGTAATAAATCAAAGTAAAATCAGTTTGACGTGAAGCAACCAATCATAATCTAATAGATGTAATTGTCAGACAAAGTATAATGCTGAGCTCAGTGTATAAAATCAAATTTGGATAATCAGTGATTAAGGCACCAATAAATTGAAAAAAGAATCTAAGATTTGTCACATTATAGTTATCCATATTAATACCAATTTGAACTGTAAACCATATTGGATATACAGTAAGTGATAACACTCAAGTCAAGTTTACGTATCTAAGATCTTCTTATGGGTGGTTCCCATGGGTGTCTGGGGGCCCTCGGGTGGTCCGCACGGGTATTCCCCACAGGTGTCTGGGGGTCCTCAGGTGGTGCCGTGGGTATCCAGGGGTCTTTCAGTGGTTCCTGTGGGTGTCCAGGGGTCCTCCGGTACCAATCCCAAAAAAAGAAATTGCCATACATAGCAATAAATACACCTCCCCCCATGCACCCCCAACTCTTACAGTACAGAAATGGGCAAAAAATAACTATTATCCAGATATGTATAATAGCTCTTTGCCTGTTATTAAATCAAACATTAGCCATCCAGCAAAAATAATGTTAATAAACCTTTCTACTTACCCCTGCCATAATGAAGGGTTTCCTCGTCAGCATACTGTCATGACCTCCATTGCCAGAAAGAATACAATACATAATATAATATAATGGCCCCTAACCCCTTAATCCACTTAGCGGTTAATAACCGCTATAGTAATTAAGGGGTTAACCCAGCCTCTGCGTTACCCACCCTGGAGGCCTAACCAACCACCCCGGGCACACTGTACCCACCCTGGCAATACTATACCCACCCTGTACACATTGATTGGCATAGTGGTACATCATACCCATATAATATGGTTACCTTAGTTTAAAAGGATGTTACGTCACTTTAAAGGATGATGTCCTATCCTTTTGAACTAAGGTAACCTATCACATGGTACAGTAACACATGGGATTTTCTTCAATCCCATTGGCTCTAATACCATGTGATATAGCCATGTGGTTTGAAGGATGGGATGTTCCTCCCTTGGGGATGACGTCACATAGTTCACAAAAAAAAAAGAGATGGGACATGATACAGTGTTCAACCAGATTGGAGGTGTACTATCTGACCAGAAAATGTGACATCACAGGCAATATATAAGACCATGACGCCTCATATTACCTCAAGAAGCCGACGTGACAACATGGTGTTGTGGATTTACCATTGGCCTATGGATTGACAGATGAAGATAGACGATTAAAGAAAATAAATAAATAATGACATATGAAGAAAGAAGATGGTGATAGAAGATAAAGGAAAGAAAAATGTTGTTACCTGTTCCGGATCTTCAAGGTGGATGGCGTCGGATTGATTTTGATGTCGCGGTACGAGAGATTACAGATTTGCCGCGATTCGGAGGGTCAACACTTATAACGGTAAGAAAAATATTGAATGTATGTAATTGTATTTTTCCAGGATTTTTATTGTAGTTTTGTATTTTCATGTTTTTTATTGACCATTGACTACTAAGGTATTAATCTGTGCCGTTTAGGGTACAGATCAATACAGTGATAGCCAATGCATTTTGTGGCAAATACTTTTTTTCTATTGATTGCTTTATTTTAGTTTTCTGTTTATTGTTTGCCTTTTTGTTTGTAATTTGGATGTTTTTATTTAATTTTTCAATGGTTTAGCATTTTATTTGTGTTGACTAGTGGTTTAATTAATACATTGATTTGTTTTTTAGTGCTTTAAATTATTTAATTGATTGGTTGTCTAGTGCTTGTATTTCATTGGTTGGCTAATAGGTTTTTTTCTTGAATTGTTGTGCTTGTGTATATGTTCTAATATTGTGTATTTTTGGCGTTGAGGCTTTTTTATTAGGGTGATCATTGAGTGCTATAGAGGCTTATCATGCTTATATTATATAGGTATGGTGTACCACTGTGCCAATCAATGGGGGTGGGTGGTTAGGCCTCATGGGTGGGTAGCGGGGGAGGGTGGTTTAACCCCTTAATTGCTATAGCAGTTATTAACCGCTAAGTTGATTAAGGGTTTAAGGGCATTAGACTGTATTATTTAAAAAATAATAATAATAAGAAAGTTATATTTACGTTAATTCTGCTGGCTTGCTAATGTTTTATTTAATAATGGGTCAATTAGCTATTATCCATACCTTTAAGAAGAGAGATACTAGCTGTCAAACAAAAAGTCTTCAAAAACATTAGACGCATTGAATGGTCTACTAAGAATACTGTGCTCTGTAGGCTGGAGATGAAAATGTTGCAAAGTATTGTGCTGTATTGTATTTACCATTCCACATTATATTTAGTTACTTTTATGTGTTATTTAAAAAAAATGGATATGTATTACCATTATACAACATTATGTTTTCAATTCTTTAATACATATTACTGTTCAATATTAATGTGTTTTCTTTTTCTAATTCTCTGGGGAAAGACAGATCATTAAGTCACTTAATAACATGTAAGGATTACATATTGTTACAGTATATATTGCAGTCACCATGTACCAATTAAAGTTATCTTGGTGTAAAATGGGCAGTATGGATTAACAGATTTGGACAACAAAAAGACAAGGAGCAATCATTCTCCCATTAATTAAATGAATGTCAACGATCAGAAAGGTTTGCTGATACACTGGCGACACACTTTATTCGAGCTCGGCTAGTCCCACGAATTCGGGTATACTCGGGTGTATTGAGGTTTGTGACTGTTTTCTGCCCGAGTGCATTGCATTATTTTCCAGGCAGGGATTGAAGCATTTTATTCCCGCTGGCTGCAATACTGCACAGTATATATATATATATATATACTGCATTACAATTCATGAATTTATGCCATCTGGTAGACACGCGAAGCATTGCAGCCTATTAAATCCTAATCATTATCATTTAACAGATCAGCCGCCCGTCAGCCAGGCATGAACCATGGCTGGGAAGGCAAACGCAACGGGGCTTGTCTGAGGTGAGGAGCGGCGCATTCCAGGTATCTGCCAGGTACATACTGGGTATTTGCTCGAATAAAGTGTGTCGCAGCAGTACTTATACACATGTAGCCATGTTGTTAAATGGCCTACAGTTTTCTCCCATGCTGGCAGTAAGCCTGGTAAGTTACAGGGTTGCCAGCATCAATCATGAAGGTTTGCCCTCACACCCTGGTGAGGTGTCATATGTATCCAAGGGGAGTGGTAACATGCTCTGAGTCCACGGTTAGTGACATCAGAGATGTGCCTGGTTCCTGAGGTATATAAGGCACAGCACTGTTCAAAGTTAGTGTTTTCTACAAGGTTGAGCAGAGCAGAAGGCCAGAGTGTACTAGTGAAGCAACTAGTGACACTGCTCTAGTTGAGGGCCCAGCAGCAGCCGGCTGGCAGGTGTCCAGGGATATGGCACAGAAGGTGATTCCACTTGATTAACAGAGCATACCTTTCAAAGGGAAGTACCAGCCAAGATGAGCGGCTGAGTTGCTGGCTGTGGAGGGCAGCTGGCCCATACCCATGCAAATAAAGATGTCCAGTTCTAAACCAACTCCACTGTGTGAGACTGAAGTTACTCTCCAGCGGAAGGCACAACCAGGAAGGAGTTCCTCATCAGGACCATCTCCATGCGGATGCAGAGATCCTGATGAGGTGGAGGCGCTGCACTGTATGTAGGTAGGACTCTAGCACACTACCTCAGCTGCCTGGTCTGGGTTGACATCCCCACACAACATCATGCGGGAGACTCAGGAGTCCTGTTGCCAACAGGTGCACCACCAGACACTACCATGTAATGGGGACTGGTTACACCACAGGGGCCAATATGAGATTGGGTGGGTCAGCCTTAGCCTTAGCCAGAAAATCCGTTACACACATTGGACATGGACACCCAATGCAGTTACTGAATGTTTAAAAAAAAAATCTGAAAAACGTAATTATTATCAACATATTAGTTTTACATTTTTAATTTATACAGTACATCAATAACTGTGTGTGTGGGAAATAATCCCAATCCTCAGGGCTCAGCTGTGTGTGGAGAAATAGCTTGATTGAAGTCTCAATTAAACATACATCTGGTCATGTGAGCACATATTAAGCTGTGTGAGGCTCTATATAGTATGATATAAATAGGTGTACAGGTATAACTGGAGACAATACACAGAACTCTATATATACCATAAAGGTACTGTCTACATCCCCAGAGAACCCAAGTACATACCCATACTGTATGATGAAGCCTCACTGGAACAGCTGCTCAGACTCAACGATGTGCGTGCATCACGCCTGCATCTCAGGTAAGTAGAAGGTGGTCCCGTGGGGTCCGGTGGCGGAGCACTGCTGTGAGAAGAAATTCGGGGCTGCACACCAGTTCCAGTTAAAAATTGGTTTATTGGGTGGTCATCTGAGGTCTACAGCAAGCACTCTGACGCGTTTCAGGACGGTTGTCCCTTTATCTTTGATAAAGGGACAACCGTCCTGAAACGCGTCAGAGTGCTTGCTGTAGACCTCAGATGACCACCCAATAAACCAATTTTTAACTGGAACTGGTGTGCAGCCCCGAATTTCTTCTCACAGCAGTGCTCCGCCACCGGACCCCACGGGACCACCTTCTACAGTACATCAATAAATTCTCCTTCCACACCTTGTTCTCTTGGTGAGCTATCACAGGTATCTACTGTATTTTAGGATACTGGCACAGGGTCAGATCATGGTTGATTGCTCAAACGTTGCCTCTCAATGTCCTTATCCACTATCAAGGTCTTGGTCTTTGGTTTGGACTTTTTTCCCCAGGTAGTGTATTCTCCTTCACTGCCTTTGTCACCTGGCGAGCCCTAATCGCTGTCTATGTTTGAGTGCTTGAAATAGGCAACCGTTCTCGCAATCTCTGTGCAGAGGGTGAGCAGCATACAATTCTTGTCCTGTAGAACCTTGCAGTCTTCATCTTTTGCATGATGTACTGTAAGTGTTGTACAGCTATATTATTCATTTTGGCACCCAAATACGTTTTTAACCATTTCAACATGTATAGTGTTAAAACATCCTAACACGTGACCCAAATTGTTGAGGATCCAACCAGGAGAAGGGCAAAACTGGATTTGGTAATATCAAACAATGTAGAAGTACCTGTAATAGCAAATATTCAAGACCTGGAACATTTGGGTAACAGTGATCATAACATGATCTCATTTGAAATAAATGAGTTTTATTTTTTTTGCGCCTGTTTCTTTAACATAAGAAAATCATCCAAACATATGCAAATAAGGGATCAAACAAAGCTTCTGTTCCACTTGGGAGTATTTCTAGTGAAACCTATGCAGTCCACAACTCCCTTTAGATTAGCATGTCTCCCAGCCCCAAACATATATCTTGATATGTGCAGATATACAAAATGTCTTAGAAAGGTAAGTCTTATCTGTTTCTTGTAGGGGAAGGCTTCTTTGTTCTTCTGGTGTCCACACCTTTGGGCAACTCCAACTTGGGAAAGAATTGGATTTCTCCCCACAGAATAGGTTACCAGGAATTGTCCCCTTGTTTCCGGTTTGGGGGAAAAGTCCATTATGGTGTAAACCAATGTCCTGGGGCCGCTTGGAGAGCAGGCACACAACAGATAAAAACGTCCTTGGTGCAATTACCAGTATAGGATGTCCCACTAGTCCGGGGACCAACCTCCTCTGGTTAGTTAGTGCAAGGGTTAAATATATCAGCTCTCTGTGGCAGGCAGAAGCTGATGGCTGAAGAAATTCTTCAAAAAGTCTTTGGCAGCTTCGGCTTGGTTTCTTGGCTCAGGATGCACACGAGCATATGGAACTAGGCCCTTCAAACAGACAGGGGTTTGGTTCTACTAGTCCACTCAAAGTGCTTCTGTAAGCCGGACCCGGGAACTTAGTCTCCTGCAAGTGACTCTAATTACACCCCACAAGGTATACAGATACAATCCCCTCAAGAACTGGATGCAGAAAAACAGACACAGGCTGAGCTGTCCTAACACACACACACCCTCTGACAGGTTGGGGGTGTCAGTTATATCTCAAACTTCAGAGAGATGCTAGCCTGTCTGCATGCATCAAAGGGTTTTCCTGGCCTCTTTTGATCTGGCTGAGTTAGGCACAAACTGCAGACACTAGTCCTTCTGGAGTGTGAGACTAGGGAGGCCTTGACAATTATTATATTACACCCCATGATGGGCCCATCCACTGACTTCCTTGGAAATGCAATCAGAGGCATTAGTATGCAAGGAAGGGTTGTCATCTAGCCACCTTCTCCAGCATTAGAAATGCAGGAACAAACTTATAATGCCCACTTTTGAAGCCCATGCACAAAAAAACTCTATGCTGGGTCTCGTCGCATGTGTGCAGTGGGGACCGGACTCTGGCGCACATGCGCCGTGGCAACCGGGCTCGGCGCTTGGGAGACAGAGGCACCCAGGACAGGCACACACACACACACAGAGGCAGGCACACACACAGGCACACATGCACACCCACCCACACACACACAAGCACACACACACACAAACACACAGAGGCAGGCACACAAACACACAAGCACACACACAGAGGCAGGCACCCACACCCACACACAAGCACACACACAGAGGCAGGCACACAGGCACACACAGAGGCAGACACAAACACACAAACACACACACAGAGACAGGCACACCCACACTGAGGCAGACACACACACACACACACACACACACACACACACACACACAGGCACACAAACCACAAGCACACACATAGAGGAAGACACCCACACACAAGCACACACACAGAGGCAGGCACACAGGCACACACAGAGGCAGACACACACACACACAGAGGCAGGCACACACAACAGAGGCAGGCACACAGACACACACACACACACACACACACACACACACACAGGCAGGCATACAGATAGAGGCACAAGGGGGACACACAGGCACGCACGTGCACAGATGCACACACACACACACACACACACACACACACACACACACACACAATTAGTTTAACTATATAAGTGCAAATAGCTAAAACAGAGGTGTGTGCCGTGCATGCGCGTTCTAAGTGAAACTTCTTTACGTTTGGCCACTGACATTTTGTTTTGAATTTTAATTAAAAATATCACCATCACAAATACAATATCTGTGACAAAGACAAAGAAGTTTCACTTAAAATGCGCGTCCTCAGCACACAGAACTTTTATTTGTTACTGGGGTGAACCCCAAACCCCTAAGGATTAGGGTTCATGGGGATAGGCTGTCCTACTGGCTCCCAGGGTCCACTGTCAGGGGATGCCAGCGGGGAGTTTCTAAGACCTCCAGAACTGAAGTGAGGGCAATTTAGCAGATTGGTGCATTAACATTGAAGGGGTTTCCTGAGACACTGGGGTTTTCCCCACAAAGTTTTGTCCTTTCTAGCAAGGGGTTGCGATACCAGAAACCAGTTGATAGCCCCAGCGGTTCCGGAGTTATAACCCCAAACAACTAACTTAGGGAATGGGTCCAATCACACTTAGCCTACAAACAATATAATACAAATACCTAAGAAGGAACAGGAACATACCTTCACAAATCGTCCAATCGAATTGGAGCTGTATCATCTGACCCTAAAATGTGACATCACAGGGCCTATGTAAGGCCTGTATGTCTCATTTTAGCGGAAGATTGACGTGGCAAAATCTGTTTTGGATTTACCATGGGGTTTTGGATTGAAAGAAAGAAGATAGAAGGTTAAAGAAAAGAAGAAAATAATGACAGATGAAGAAAGAAAAGGAAAGAAGATGGAAGAAAGAAGATTTTGGTACCTGAAGCTGTTCAAGGAGGATGGAGTCGAATTACAGTGGATGACGTCGCAGGTTGAGAGCTTCCTGATATGCTGGGATTCGGAGGGGGAAGACTTCTAAAGGTAAGATAAATATTGAATGTATGTAAATGTCTTTTTCAGGTTTTTTGATTGTATTTATTTACTTTTATGTTTTTGATTGCCCATTGACTGCTAATGTATTAATCTGTAAATACAGTGACAGGCAATGCATTTTTTGGGAAATGATTGTTTTGTATTTTTTCTATTTCTGTTTATTGTTTTGATTAAATTGTTTGGAATTTGGATGGATTGTTTTTAGTACATTTGTGGATTAGCTAGCGGTTTTATTTCATGATTTGTTTTGTTGGTTAGGTGTTTCTTTAATTGTATTCTGTTATTTTGGTATAATATAATTGTTATTCTTTAGCGGGTTTTGGTGTTAGAATACATTTATTGATGTGTAGTTGAGGCTTTTTAGTTCTATTATTGTTGTGGTGTTTAGTTGCTTGTTTATTTCTTTAATTGTTGTGCTTGATGATTGTTTTAATAGGTTGGCCATTGACTGCTATAGTGGCTTATCATGCCCATATTATATGGGTATAATGTACCACTGTGTCAATCAATGAGTGGAGGGTGGGTATAGTGGCCCTTGGGTGGGTGGTTAGGGCTCCCGGATGGGTAGCTGGGGAGGGTTGTTTAACCCCTTTATTACTATAGCGGTTATTAATTGCTAAGGTGATTTAAGGCGTTATGGGCCATTAGATTGTATTTTTTCATGTACTCTTGCTGGCAATGGAGGACATGGACCTGGAGTATGCTGACGAGGAAACCCTTCATGATGGCAGGGGTAAGTAGAAAGTTGTATTTACTTTATTTAAGCTGGCTGGCTAATGTTTGATTTTAGAATGGGCAAATGCACTATTATCTAATAGTAATTTTGTCCATTACTGTACTGCATGTGTCGAGGGGGAGAGGGGGGGGGTTGTTGTTGGTAGAGGACGTGGGTAGTAGGGTTGTTGTGTGTATTTTTGTTTATTGTGGTTAGAGGGATCGGGTGAATGGGGTAGTAGCCCCAAGGATAGATGTTTAGGCCTACCGGATGGTAGCGGAACTGGTTAACCCCTTCATTACTATAGCGGTTCCCAACTCTGTGGTAGGGAGGGGGTTAACTCCTCATGCAACCTTCCAGTCAGGCCTAACCACCCCCCGTGGGATTACTACCACCTTCATCCACCCACTTTGCCCAAGGAACAGGCTATGAAGGTTAACCCCCTTCATTGCCTTAGCGGCTAGTCGCTAAGGAAATTAGGCTATTTTAATAAAAAATGTAATACTAGTGTACGTGAGCAGGGGGTCTCCGGAGCAGAACTGCATTGATTTCAGGTCCGGGGACCCCCTGTTTCCCAAGTCAAAGTCCCCGTCATGGGGTGCCGGTATCTCCTATGCATTTAAATCCCACAGTCACATGACGCGAGACATTTAAATGATTAGGAGATACCGGTACCACATAACGGGGCCTGTATCTCGGGAAGCAGGGGGTCCCCGGACCTCAAATCAATGCGGTTCTGCTCCAGAGACCACCTGCTCACGAACACTAGTATAAAAATTTGTATTCAGATTCCAAATATACTTTGTATTGTTTTTGCATGAGATTATTTTTCTTGTAGTTTTACAATCCTCTTGTCTTTACTATGCATTTATCCTGCAATTTCTTTCTGATTTTGGGGATCAATGGCATTCAGCAATGTCTCATTACAAAGGATACAGTTGACTTTTTCCTTTGCAATACCATTACATTTAAACTATTTTCAAAATTGTGTATCGATTTTCCGATCTCATTGATAGTGCTTGTAAAATCTCTTTCATGTGAGCATGAAATTCCACCAGCATTTTCTTCTGCCTGATTTCATTTATAGGTCTTTTAAAATGGATATCCTAAAGGACACTTCATTCAATTGCCTGCTCTTTCAAGCTGTGTACTCTTGAGCAGAACATTCTGAGCTAGATCTGTTTTAAAATCTGAATTTCTTCAGTCTGAATTTATTGTGTTGTGAAATAGTTATTCCAAAACTACAGTGGTTTTATAAATCTTTTGTTTGAGCAAGACTCATTTTTTTGAGCTCTGATAACTTCCTCAATAAGTACTTAAGCATTTCAGCTGTGACTAGCCTAGGGTAGAAAGAGTAAATCAATTTGTTCTAAGAGTGCTTTATTCTAAACACTACAGTATCATTAAGTTCTCATTTATAGCTGGAGAGCTACTGAATTCCAGTACATTTCCAGTTTCCTTGCTGGTGATCTCATCCCGGAAGTTAATATTATCTCCTTCCCTATCTCCTAGCCTTTTATAAGTGTAGCCCGCTACTCATACAGGCAAAAGGGTTAGATGTTTTGTGTTTCTGAACACTCTGCTTCATATTGAAGTGTTAAGAGATAGGTGAAAAGACCCCGATATCATGATGCATCCTAAGATCACATGGGGGAAGACTTACTCAGTATTAGCCGAGGTGAACTAACTAGTAGAAGCTAGAAGGCTGTGTCATCCCCTACCAATGATTTTATATATATATACAGTATATATATATATATATATGCAAATACAACTGTATGCTCATCTGCATGTCTTAGGCAGGTCTGCAACCCCGCCTTTCCCCATTATCACCCAGCATACAGCACTTCCACTGCAGCAAGGGATTCTGGGAAATGACATGCAAATGAGCACACAGTGTCACTTTTTGCCTCAATAACCATTTTTAACATGGTTCCCTATAGCCACCTTAACCCTGACTGTGCTCAAAGCTGTGACCATGCAGCAAGCTTAAGCCTATAGGGAACCATGTTAAAAATGGTTATTGAGGCAAAAAGTGACACTGTGTGCTCATTTGCATGTCATTTCCCAGAATCCCTTGCTGCAGTGGAAGTGCTGTATGCTGGGTGATAATGGGGAAAGGCGGGGTTGCAGACCTGCCTAAGACATGCAGATGAGCATACAGTTGTATTTGCATATTTGCTTCCCTTTGGAGGGTTTTTGTCACTTTTTTTACTCACCATAACTTAACTCAGTATTATGGTGTGTATATATATATATATATATATATATATATATATATATATATATATATATATATATATATATATATATATATATATATGAAAAGGAAAAGGGAGTGAAGTAGTGCCAAATAAGAAGTGTTGAAATAGTGTAAAAATATTATTAATGATAATTTAAATGAATATTTCTAAACAGGAAAAATCACTAAAAATTTAAATGTGTGCCCCCTGTAAACAGCTCAGGCTATACCTATCTTCATTCTACTGTGGTAAGTCCTGTTAAGATCAGGCGCCAGTAATCATTATGGGTTTTCCCCCGTCATAGCCCTAACCTGAATGGTAGATGCCGGCCTGGACTCTGCTGCAGGCGTGAGCAAGAGGGAGGTTCTGCTGACACCAGGAGGGGAGGGGCTAGCTCTATATTTAGCAGCCCACTCCGGCGAGTGGAGGTTGTTCTTCGCGATTGCTGTGTGCCATGTTCGTTCTAATTGAGGGCCCGCTAAGGAAGAGTTCGAGCGAGCAGAGAGACCAAGGTCTAAAGCTGCTGAGTATTAGGCCGTAAGCCACGAATCCTGCGGAACGGTCCGAGGAGTATCGGGAGGCTACGGTCTCCCCGGCGCAGTGTGCCGGTTGAGAGCGAGAGGAACCAAACCGATCAGCATCTGTAAGTAGAGCTGATAGAACCATAGACTGGTGGACCAATGCCCTCACCCCGCTGCCAGGGGTAAGGGGAATCGAAATCCAGACCCACCCTGAGAATACCCTCGGGATGGGCCACGGAGTATTGCCGCCCAGCTCAGACCATCCTGTCGGCCGAGTGACTTGGAGGGAAGGAGAGGAGGAGGTCGTGGGGAGTTGAACAGGGTGTACTTGGCTCTGGCGATTGTTTTGTGGCTGCTGGAAGCCTTATATTTGGGATATCGTTGCCCTGTCAAATAAAGAGACTGTTCTGCACCCGAAAAGACTGTGTGTGATTTGGAGAGTATAACCCTGGGACCCGAGGGGTTCTTCTATACCGGTCCTATCCCATTACCCTGGGAGTATAGAAGATGGAGGCGCTGCACCACTGAGATAATATGGAGGCTACCACCCCAGAAGCCCGGTCCTGGCTCCTCCACAACATCGCGGGAAGCTCAGGCCCTCCTGTTCCTCACAGGTACGCACCACTACACCTGTAACCAGCCCCCATGCATCCCTCACACTCCCTTAGAGATTGGGGGGGGGGAAACAGGGTTACATGTGTATACTACAATTTAAAATAAATATATATATATAACATATATTATGTGCTCCTATTTTGGGAAAAACAATTTAAGACAACACTCCAAAAACATGTGATAACATAAAATACAAGCAAAAAGAAAAATTGATATAAAAACCAGTCCTTGAGTGAAAATCCTTAAATAGGAAAAAATAGTCCTGGTATGAGGGGATCTCCGGCGGCAGCTCTCAAATAGGATGAACCACATCCAGATGATACCTATTAGAAAAGAAAAAAGAGAGAGTGCACGCCCCATAGCATAATATAGTACATTTATTGAGAAAGGGGAGGGGGAGGGGTAGAAAATCTACTCACAAGGGTAGGTTAAAATCAAGCAGTGTGTGAAATATATCACCGCCAACTTTGGTCACTCAGCGTCCAGACCCTGCAGTCCAACTCTCACTTGAAGCTGCTGGTAGATGTTCTCTGGTGCATGAGTAGAAAGGCTCCTTAAAATCAATGATGCAGTCTTTGAGTTTTAGGAAAATCTCCAATCTCTGCTGGCCGCAATGTGTATCAGCGCTCGATACGGCCCGTCATGCGCTTGCGTGATGATGCAGTTCCGTTCCCTAATGCGTTTCGTCACGTGCTGTGACTTTCTCAAAGGGTTGAATCTCCTTCCCTATCTCCTAGCCTTTAATAAGTGTAGCCCGCTACTCATACAGGCAAAAGGGTTAGATGTTTTGTGTTTCTGAACACTCTGCTTCATATTTGAGTGCTAAGAGATAGTGAAAAGACCCCGATATCATGATGCATCCTAAGATCACATAGGGGGAAGACTTACTCAGTATTAGCCGAGGTGAACTGACTAGTTGAAGCTAGAATGCTGGGTCATCCCCTACCAATGACATTATATATATATATATATATATATATATATATATATATATATTTATTATATATATTTATTATATATATTTATTATATATATATATATATATATATATATATATATATATATATATATATATATATATATATATATATTATATATATATATATATATATATATATATATATATGAAAAAAAAACGAGAAAAAAAACAGGTGCACACCTAGTGCATTAACATAATAAAAATTGTATTTCAAGGAACATAAAATCTAACAAATGCCCACTCACAAGGATAAAGCAATAAATAGCGTGTATGAGATTGGCTCTCATGTGCCGTCGGCTCGATCCTCTAAGTGTAGCTCCAAGTCCTGGCATTGTCACGTGACTCCCCTCGTGTAGCCGGTGAAGGGAGGAAAAATAAAGGTAAAAATTATATGATAATAGATGATAATATTAATGAAATTGATATTGAGAGTATAAGTAATAAAAAATATGTGATTATTAATTATTTATTAATTAAAAATAAAAATAAAAATAAAATAAAATAATAAATAAATAAAAATAAAAATGAAAATAAATATAAAATTATAATAGAACATTTGTGGACTTGAACCGTACACAGCAATGTGCTGTGTATCCTACTAGCCAACTACTCTGTAACATGAAGTGACTATCAATGATCAGCACATTGACCATAGCCCACTAGGTGTGTGCCTGTTTTTTCTTTTCTTTTTTTTTCAGATATGGTCAGGGACTGGTGATCCCTTTAAAATGGGCTGCAATAACTTGGTGCACTTATCATTGGAACAGGACTTTTTAAATATTGAAGGTTTTTTTTTGTATTTTTTCATTTTTACTTTTTTAATTTTTGTGTTATTAAAAACTGTTAGTAGTTCAAACCTACAGAGATATTTTTTAATCTAGTTATAAGTAGTGAATTAGTTCAACAATGCATTGCATTTTTTAGTCAATATCATTGTGTATTAGTTTTAAACTAGTCACCCCACCAAGCACCTTATATGCTTAGCTTGACCGGTTCTATTTATTAATTAGTAATATATAGAGGCGCTACTTCATTTCTTTGTTATTATTTATTAATATATATATATAAATACATACATACATATATTATATACTTATAATTATATATTATATACAAATAAAAGCATTTCGTTAGCCACAGAACGGTATCATCAACGGTATCATCTATTAATTTTTTGATTATTGAAGCTCGGCTAACACGGTACTGATACCTCTACATGTGTATATATATATATATATATATATATATATATATATATATATATATATATATATATATATATCTGCCCAACGAACATGGACCCCCCTGAGGGGGGCCAAGCCCTGTATTCTATCTCTGAGCATTTCCAACACCTGGATAACTGCCCCACACCTCTGGAATGCCCTTCCCCTCAATACCCAACTAGCACCCTCTCTATCCACCTTTAAGACCCACCTTAAGACACACTTGCTTAAAGAAGCGTATGAATAGCTCTGTGGATAATACTGGACACATGTTACATACTGTAAAGCTTGGCCCCCTGCAGACGCACTTACCAGAAAGCCCTCCTACTGCCTCTGTACGTTCCCCCTACCTACCAATTAGACTGTATGCTCCTCGGGGCAGGGACTCCTCTTCCTTAATTTCACTGTTATGCCTGTAGCACTTACTCCCATGACCTGTTATTTATATTATCGGTTATTTATTTGATTACCACATGTATTACTACTGTGAAGCCCTGTGTACATTAATGGCGCTATTTAAATAAATACAATATTAATGCTGCACACCATACAGTAAATAGCAGATACTTGCTGTTACCGGTGCTCCTGGTCCAGAGGAGTCCCTGTCAGTGAAAAAACTCCAGAGTAAGCAAAAAAAGGAGGTTCAGGGCACTGCGGATTTCCAAGAAAATTTATTAGATTAGCACAATGTTTCAACCAACAAGCGTGGTCTCACTTGAGAAAGACCACGCTTGTTGGTTGAAACATTGTGCTTATCTAATACATTTTCTTGGAATTCCGCAGTGCCCTGAACCTACTTTTTTTTTCTATATAAATAAAGACATACAATACAATACAATACAACCAGATTGCTTTTCTTACTCAAAATTTGGCCACGGTTTCCCTTAACAAATCACAGTCCAGAATTATTAGACCTGCTACTTCCCCTGAAGCTTCTTTCTCCCTCGAGCCACGTCTACCCACTCCCAATCGTTATACGGGAGACACCCAGGGATGTCGAAGTTTCCTTTACCAATGTCACATACAGTTCGAGTTAACCCCTTCCTGCTTTTCTTCTGATAGATCTATGGTGACATAAATTATTGCTTTACTAACCGGAGACGCATTGGCCTGGGCATTACCCATCTGGGAGCAGAGACCGGAGCTTGTTCAAGATTTTCCACATTTCAAGAAAGAATTTAAACGTCTTTGATACCCCTGGCCGTAATATTACTGCTGCCTCCTCTTTATTTCACATTTCTCAGGGTCACAGATCAGTTGCAAGATATGCTCTGGAAATTCAGACCATCGTGGCAGGGAGGGGTTGGAACAATGAGGCATTAATGCAGCTTTCTGACAATGCCTCTCGGAGATGGTAAAGAATTAATTAGCTGCCCAAGAGAGAACCACAGTACGAGGATTTATTGCCATGTGCATCAGGGTGGATCAACGCCTTCAAAAAAGGAGGCTTGAGTACCATCACTCTCGCTCTCTCACATGTACTGCTCTTGTTCCCAGTGTTTCTGCTTGTACTTTCTCAGCTCTTTAAGCTCCAGAACCAATGCAGTTAGGAAGTCATCAATTCTCCCCTTCTGAAAAACAACGTCGGAAAACGGGAGGATTATGCATTTACTGCGGCCTGCCGGGTCACCTGGTGCTTCATTGCCCCACAAAGCCGGGAAACGCCAACACCCAATGAGGTATGAGGGGTTCTCATGGGGTACTATTTCTTCTTCCCCTCCTAGTAAAAGAGGACTACCTACCAGGGTCATGCTGTCTATTTTCCTTGAGAGTCTTGGCTTCCGAGTTCCTGCCTCTGCCTTCATCGACTCCAGGTCTGGGGGAAATTTTGTGGATCAAGATTTTGCTACTAAACACAAGATACCTTTGATCAAGAAATCAATTCCGGTGGGTCTGGAGGCAATCGACGGACATCCTCTTCAACCAGCCTTTATTTATTTGGAGACTTCCACTCCTTCTCTCTTTATCAGTGACGGTCACAAGGAAAGAATATCTTTGGATGTTATTCATTCGCCATCTGTACAGGTAATTCTAGACCTTCCTTGGCTCCAACAAAAATACGTCCTCATAGACTGGTCTGACAAGAAACCTATACAATGGGGTGTTGCCTCAGAAATGCTTCCTATTTCCTTCGTAAAATTTATCGCTGGCATAGAAACCTGTGCTCCTGCAAAAATAGATTCTGCCTGAAGCATATGCAGAATTCATGGATGTTTTTGATAAAGTTCACTCTGAAACTTTACTTCCTCACCGCTTTTATGACTGTCCCATTGAAATTTTACCCGGTGCCATTCTTCCTAAAGGCAGATCCTATCCCTTGTCCCTTCCTGAGACTAAGGCTATGTCTGAAAATATTCAGGAGAACTTAAAGAGAGAGTTTATCAGAGCTTCTTCCTCTCCAGCCAGGGCTGGATTCTTTTTCATTAAGAAGAAGGATGGTTCCCTTTGGCCATGTATAGACTATAGGGGCCTTAACAAAATAACCCTGAAGAATCGTTATCCCTTGCCTCTTATCTCTGAATTGTTTTATCGGCTACAAGGATCTACCATTTTCTCCAAACTTGATCTCCATGGGGCCTACAATCTCATACGCATCCGACAAGGGGACAAGTGGAAAACTGCCTTCAATACGAGAGACGGCCATTACGAATATTTGGTCATGCCGTTTGGGCTCTGTAATGCCCCAGCTGTGAATTCGTTAATGATATTTTTTGGGACGTTCTCAACATTTTTGTAATTTTCTACCTAGATGATATTCTTATTTTTTCTACATCTATATCCGAGCATATCCTGCACACCAAGTTAGTTCTCTGTCGTCTACAGTATGTGAGAATCATCTCTATGCCAAAATGGAGAAATGTCTTTTTCAACAAACATCCACTTCTTTCTTGGAATATATTATCTCTGATAAAGGTTTCTCTATGGATCTTGAGGCAGGGTAGATTGGCCTCAACACGCTTCTCTTAAGGCAATTTAGTGATGCGGACACTTCCTTTTGGTCTCCTGAGGCATGCCAGGTTTTCGAAACCATTAAGAAAGCGTTGATCTCTGCTCCTATCCTACGCCATCGGACCCTAAACTCCCCTTTACGTTGGAAGTAGATGCCTCGGATATTGGAGCGGAACTCTCACAGAGACTGTCCCATCAGGATAAATTACACACTTGTGGGTTCTTCCCCAAAAAATTCTCCCCCGCAGAACAGAACTATGATGTTGGCAACAGAGAACTCTTCGCCATCCAACTTGCTCTGCAATAGTGGAGACATCTCCTGGAAGGAACTGAAAATCCTATTTCAATTCTTACAGACCATAAAAATGTATTATATATCGAAGGTGCCCGTCGTCTCGGCTCCCGTCAGGCTCGCTGTGCATTGTTCTTTTCCAGGTTCAACTATATCATTACCTACATTCCTGGTACTAAGAATCTAAAGTCTGACGCCTTATCCCGTTAATTCGTCAGTGAAGACAAATCCGAAGACATTCCTGAGACCATTCTTCCCACCAAATATGATATTTCAGCTAACTCTTTTGATATTCTGGATAAAATCCTGGATACTCAAACTCTCAGTCATTTTATTATTTATTTATTTATAAAATATTTTACCAGGAAGTAATACATTGAGAGTTACCTCTCGTTTTCAAGTATGTCCTTGGCATAGTCATGTGGGTATGGAGGTGCCAGAGGGTTGTTTGTACAGTATGCTGCACCTCAATTTCATCTGAAGATTCTTGAGTGGGGTCATTCTTCTAGGTCTTCTGGTAACCTGGGCACAAAGAGGACTTTCGATTTAATGAGACGCACTTTTTGGTGCCTAATATGTTTAAGAATATCAAGGAATTCATCAACTCGTGTTCCATCTGTGCTCGAAATAAGTCTGCCCGCAACAAGCCGTCTGGTCTGCTTCATCCTTTACCTATTCCAGATCGACCCTGGACCAACCTCCCAATGAACTTTATTGTTGATTTTCCTGTTTCTCATGGGATGAATACTATTCTCGTTATTGTTGATAGGTTTACCAAAAAGGCCCATTTCATTCCTCTTAAGTGTCTTCCTAATTCTGCAACCTTGGCATGTATTTATTTCAAATAAATGTTCCATATTCATGGAGTTCCACTCTCTATAATGTTCGATCGGGGGTCACAGTTCATCTCGAAATTTTGGCGTGCCTTTGCTCAAAGGTTGGAAATCTCTCTTCTTTTTTCTTCTGGGTATCATTCCCAAACAACCGTCAAACTGAAAGAACAAATCAGTCACTAGAGCAATACCTGCGTTGCTTTATTTCAGATGCACAAGATGACTGGGTGGAATTACTCACATGGGCCAAATTCGCTCACAACTCTATCAGAAATGAGTCAACTCAGAATTTACCGTTTTTCATAAATTACGGATTTCATCCAGCACATCTCCCCATCTCTTCCAATCCTTCTGGAGTTCCAGCAGCAGATTCCAGAGTACATTCACTTCAAAATTCTTAGAAGAGGATTCAAAATATTTTGCAGGGTGCAGGCAAAAGAAACAAGTGGTAATCGCCATAAGGCACCCAAATTTAGGCCGGAAGACAAGGTGTGGCTTTCGTCAAAAAATATAAGATTGAAGACACCTACTCTGAAGCTGGTTCCAAGGTTCCTGGGTCCATTCACTATTCTCAAACAGGTCAATCCTGTGGCATACCGTTTACAACTGCCTCAATCTATGAGAATTCCGGCGGCTTTCAGGTCTCTTTGCTTAAACCAGTTGTCTGAAGTTCCCAGTTTCCTGATACCTCTCCTAAACCTCTACCTGTCATCGTACAGGGTCAAGAAGACTTCGAAATCCAATCCATAATCGATTCCAGATTCTCCAGAGGAGGTGTTCAATTCCTCGCACATTGGAAAGGCTATGGTCCAGAAGAACGTTCTTGGTTACCTCTTTCTCAGATCCATGCTCCCGGCTTGTTAAAGCGATTCCACGCCAGGTTTCCACACAAGCCTTATGGAAATCATCCTGAGGCCGATCCTAAAGGGGGGGTACTGTAAGGAATCGAGGAAGACGTGCTTTGCGATGTTTTCCTTCTTCCCTGTATTGCCACAGACCTCCGCTCTGGCACCAGTGCGTGCACGCACCCCCACTCTGGTTACAGAGCGTGCGTATGCATGCGCAGCTCTTCTACTGTGCCACGGATCTTAGCTCCACCCTCTTGGATGCGCCATGCTTCTTTTGTGTGGGACGTGCATACGTGATGATGTGCACCGCTCACCAGCTGCGTGGCATGTATTCTATTAGCCCACTTGTCTCCTAGCCTATCCGTGTCTCCGCAGAGGCCGCGCCTCCGTTACACCTCTTGTCTCATTGGATCTTGTATCCTTAATATGCCTTGTTCATTCACTCCTGCTTTGCTGAGCATAATTGGTTGTAGCCTTGAGCTCCTGCGTTTTGTTGTGCCCTGCTCCCTTGTCCTGTGTTTTTCCTGAAGCTTGATTCTTCGTGTACCAACCCGGCTTGACCTTGGAACCCTTCTGGATACTGATCCCGGCTACCTTCTACACTGCGGACCTCTCCAACCCAGACCACGGCTATACGGATCAATAATACTCTAACTTCTCCAACCCCAGACCACGGCTATACGGATCACTACAATTCTAATCTCTCCAACTCCGGACCACGGCTAATGGACTTGCTACTCTGACTTCTCCAACCCAAGATCCTGGCATGTATCTGTTAACCCACTCTCTCCAATCCAGATCCAGCTACATTTACAATATCCCTGCCAAGCATGCTTCCACTGCTGTAGGTGCGTGGTTTACTACTTCCCCACCTCAGTGAATGTCTTGCTTGTGGCCAGCGCAAGCGTTACACAAGACCACGTCCTGGAGAGAGAAACGGTTGTTGGAAAGTAAATGAAGTGTGGCAGCGTAGGTTTGATCATGGCACCTATCCAAAGAGAAATACATTATTCAACATTTATCATTCACAGAGTGGTGTTTCCTCTGAGGCTGCAGCACAGTGCTACACACAGTATTATTTGGAAGACAGAGCTAACTATTATGGAAACATTCAAAACTTCCAGCAACCATACCAGAGTGCAGGGGGATACATTAGCCAAACTCCATACATGGCTCAGCCTGTGTAATGTGCAGAAAACAATGATGGGAAAACAAGAAACGGGCAACGGTGGAAATTAAAATTATATGCATCACAATGCAATGATGACCCCAACTATGTATGTGCATGGTATGCCTGCGTGGAACAATGGATCCCACCAAGGACATTGTTGACTTCTTTCAATCAGGTACATGTCATGTACTATAACGTTAGCATAATTGTTAATTACTTTATTTAAAATGAACATGTAATCTGCATAATTTAAATAACACTTGCGCTAACAGACAGACGCTAATTTTAACAATGTTAACTTTGAGAAAATATTATACAAACTTAAAGAAATGGATGATTGAATTTTTTTTTTTTACATTCTTTAATTCCATATGTGCATAAATATCATATCACAGTGACAGTGATAACTTAAATAGCAGATCGATGTGTTCTACTAAAATCGATCATTTCGTAGTCATAATATCAATGTATCATTCTAATGTGAAGTGTATAAGTGCTAATGTAACGATACAGACTCGACACAATGAGAATATGCATGAATACGCCAATCTCACATGTGCGCACAACTTACATTGTGCACGGCCATTGTGCTGAGCGACATGAGAGACGCTAATAGTCAGCGAACTACGATCAGTACTTTATAAGTGCAATGATATAAATTGTATTAGATTACACATAAATATTAACAGAAGTGTATCTTATGCGTTAATGCAGCGTTGCGCAAACTGGGCTGTGCAATATTTGCTATGGGAGGCGCTTGCGTTTGCAGAGGCCTCGCGCTCTTCCTCCAGGCATTTTAATTAATGCCGGAGGATCGCGTGAAGCCTCTGTAACTCAGTTACCTTCTCTTCGGCGATGCCTTGCCATGGCAACGCGGCATCATTTGATGCCGTGGGGTCATGTGACGTCCCGTAGGCTTGGCAACGTGACATCACGTGACGCCGTGGCATCATTTCATGCTGGGAGACGAAGAGAAGGTAACGGAAGTAAGGGAGGTAAGGGAAGGGGAGAGGGGGGGCGCGAGCCAAAAATATTGCACAATGCTGCGTTAATGTATACAATGTGCATACATTAAATTCTGTGTTACGCATGTTTCAACACAATAATATTTTTAATAAATATATATTTAATTATCCTTATTTGTTTTACAGAAATGATTATCGAACAGCGACAGTACTAATATCTGATTTGACGAGGCTAAAAGAACATCTTCAACAACAATTTACTGTAGGTTTATGTTTAATACACTGTCAAGCTTAATCATCAAGTAAAATGTTAAGGGTAGTAATGATTATATATTTGATGTCATGCATCATATACATACAATGTAAGAAATACATATTCCTTCATAATGATTGTGTATGCTTACTGTATTTCAAACATCTCAAGCACAATATGTAGTAGACACTTTCTTTATATTACACATTAATTTATATGTTAAATGTTTGACATGCAATTAGTATGTATACTCCTGCTCCTAGTTTTGTAGTTTCCTAGTATGTATACTCCTGCTCCTAGCACTTTTGTTTCTCTATTTGTCACAGATGAAGATAACATTTTATATAGAAAGTTAAGATTGATTATTTGGACAATACATGTCCTAAAACTGTAGAGGCAAATGCTATAAAATTTATTATAATGTATTACAAAATGACATGATATAATATTCAATAACATATACATTACATATGAACATTTGGTTCTCACTATTTCATCAATGGCACCTATGTGTTACATCAAATTTGCTCTTTAACATGATGTTGCAGTTTATATAATGTTGCTGTAAAACATGCAAATATACCAGAGCTTTATTTAGACAAACCATTTAAACTTACATAAAATAAAGATGAATTTGGTTACATGCAACTAATGTGGGGAATCAATGGTTGTGTGTGCTGGAGTCACTACATGCCCACACCAGCAAGCATGGACACACTACTATTCTGGACTTTGGATAAGCCATTGTAGTACAAGTTTGAATGTTTTGTTAATTTTGGTGGTCGCAGAATACCTGTAACTGTGTATGGGCGTGTTCATCAAAATATACGAAATAGTGAGTTGCTTATCATTTCTGCTGATGTCAAATTATTTGATTTGTTACATTAAAGTCACCTAATTGTGAAAAATTGAATGTTATTTCCTAAAAATATGTATTATATGTACATACCAAAATTATGTTAATTTTTAACACTATACTGTCACATTAACATGATCATATTCTTTTATACATATATCAGAATATAGTTCTATTTACAACACAGTTGTAAGCTGAGTTCACATCTAAACACAGAACTATTATAGTGTTGACACAAATATCACATACATTACATGTAGCAAAAAAATGTTTTTATAAAGTAATGGAAAATGTTAAGCATTCACCCTTCATGCACACTTTAATAATCTGTTTTGAAATGGTTACAAAGAAGTTGTTAGAGATTAACATACCATAGGCACGTACACACAAGATGTGTTCAGCCATCGCTATCCTTTGATGATGAAAATATTATTAAAATTTTAATAATAATCACAAATGACAGTATATTAGAAGCTTCACACATACATTGTTGCTTACCTGAGAAATAGGTGGTTATCACATTACGACGTGTCTTCACCCCACTGGCTGTCTGCTCTTGCTCCCCAGCATCATAGCAAGGAGGGTCCTCCTCTAAACCCTCCCGTATGTTGCCTGGAAGATTGTGCCGTAGTTCAGATACAGACTGTGTTAAGTGACATGATATCATATGATATATTGAAGGTTGAAATATGTGCAATATTCTCTATGACACAACACATGTATTTAATTAGAAATGTCTGTATATGTTTAAATCTGTATTCACATGGTCATTAGTATGCACAACAAAGTGTTAAACATTATAACATGTAAGTTGAACAAATTCTTCATATACATCTGAGTATATTACATTGTAGCTATGTTACAATTATATGAGTAGTATGTATCAAACACATACACATCAAACAAACTAGATATTACCACTTCATTCTATTCTATATACTTACCCACCAGCCAACCATGCTGAAAATAACCTGTTTCAAACGCATGGTACACTGATGAGCTTCTTAGTATCGAGGAATCGTGGCTGGAACCTGGGAATTTTGCTACCACATTCCGAATGTTGTTGTTGGCATCGCATACGACCTGCACATTCATGGAGTAAAAGTGTTTCCTATTACGGAACACATGCTCATGTAAAGTCGGCGGGGTCAAAGCAACATAAGTGCAATCGATTGCACCCATCACGAATGGTAGCCCGGGTATGGTGTAAAAGCTATTCCTTAGTTCCAGCCACTCTGTCTACTCCCTAGGAAAATGAATATAATTCCTAGCGTGTCTTCTCGGTGCACATAGAAACTGGCTAAGGGCCTGCGAGACCACGTCTACTATGCCCACAGTTGTCTGAAAAGATGCTGAAGCAAGAAAATGTAATGAGCACAGCATTTTAACAAGGCCAGGGATTGCATGACCTCTGCCTGTTTTTGAATCTAATTCATCTCTTAACTCTGCGTAAAGAGTTAAGATTGCTGCTGAACTCAATCGATATGGGATAACAATTTCATCCTCACTAAGCCCCTCACTAAGCCCCTCCAAATAAGTATGTTCCCGGTATAAATGTAGCCGTGGCATGACCTGTCTTCTCTCCTCTCTCCTATCTTCTCCTTGTCTAACCAACCTATCCTCTCCTCTCTCCCCTCTCCTCTCTCCTCTCTCCCTCCTCCCAAGCAACTATTCTTCTTCTAATCATAAAATGTCTCAGCTCAATCCCTTCATCCGCCATGTCTAACTCCAAGTACATTTTGAATTAGATGAGTTTAAGTACCTATGTAATGAAGACACGTGACTTTAAATAATTAAATATGTAAATTAACCTACAGTAAGTCAACAAAATAAGATACATGTGTATTACCAATCAATTAAAATGTGTTCATTAGCATGGCCTAGTAATTATAAAAAACATTGATTCGAATGACATGATCTCCCACGTAGCCAACAATCATACATTTTATTTGCAATTATCGTTTGAGGATAATGTATACATATTTGATGCAACATGTTTACATTTCACTAAACATAATCCCACATATACTCAAACTACAGTTAATCAATCATTACTTATAATAGGAAGATATACAAGTTTGTTTTTCAAATAATACACATACGTTAAAGTTTATGTACCCCTTATATAATCCTAACATGAACAAGCCATATTTACGCATTCTAAACATAAGCAGTGACACAATAAAGTCATGAAGGTTAATGCTTACATTTATGAAACACCATTTTGGGTGTAAACAAACGGCAGCACAAATATAAAGAAATATGTGTCAGCGCAAATGAGTCCATGTTTTAAACATATCTAAAAAGAATTCAAAATGTTTCTAAGTCCCGTCTTTGCACTTCTCGCCAGCTTCTCACCACCTTCTTGCCAACTTTTTTTGGCGGGGGAATTGGCAAAAAAATCTCAATTCTAGAGTGCCGATCAGCCGCGAGAAGGTGATCGTGGCTCCTAGAATACCACAAGTCTGATAAGCTGGCGATCAGTGGCGAGAAAGGACTTCTCGCCACACGTTTGGCAAAAAAAAATTCTCGCCAAAACAAACCGCAGAATTTTGAGATTCTCGCCAGCTTCTCACTGCTTACTGAATCGCTATAGGCATTTTTGGAAAGAAGCTGGCAAAAACCTACTTTACTTATAGGAGCTTTCTGCATAGCCCCCAAGTCTTCTGCTTGGTCTGAGCCTCCCTGAGATTGTCCTGTGCCAACCCCAACAGCATTTCTAACCGGTCTCTGAGATCTATCACATACTGAAGCACAGATGAATCCGTATTGGTAGTCTCCCCTTCCCATACCCAAACCCAATTAGGTTTTCTTAAGGGAAGGAGCTATAGCTCTGAGATTGAAGTTAAGCATCTTTTCATTTCACTTAGAAGATAAATGGGAAATATTTTTCATGTTTCATGTTTCATAAAAGGTTTAATAGCCAATATGGCTATAAGGTTTTCACAGTCTAAGGCTAAGTCCCCACTAGCGCTGATCGGGCGGCGTTTGCGGCGGGGAATTACATATATATAGATATATGAAGTCCGGGCTCACGCGGTGCGCGCAGTGCTCATGCGTGAGCACACACGCTCAGCCGCGATTGGCGCTTAGGTAAACAAAAAAAACTATACTTGCACACGCACACAACTACCCGCAATACCTCCTCACCCGCGCGCGTACAAGTCGGACACCTGGCGCTCATGCTTGGAGCGCTCTCCAAGCATGAGCGCGCTCAGCGCCAGCGGGGACTTGCCTAAATCAGATTTGCAGTGTGTGGGAGATAGGGCTACTGGGAATAAAAGTATATAGTCCCATTCTACCTCTCATAGCCCAAAAGACTTAGACAAGGTAAAAGTGTATATGTTTTGTATGTTTGTATGTATATGTATAATTATTATTAAACTGAGATGTTTGCAAATGTATTATACTTAAAAACTGGGACTTTTAAATACGGTACTTTGAGGGGGGCTTGTGGGTTACTAATTTCTGGTGCCACTAAGTCTGCCCTAGGTCCGTACTTCAAATCCACTGATGCTGCCAAAAGTGTTAAAGCCATTTGGGTAGGAGCCCTGATTTTCTTCCCTTCGTTATACCCTGGATTGAAACAGAGGGGGCTATGCACTAAGCAGTGATACGTCGTTTTAAGAGCACAAAGTGCTCTTAGAACGTGAAGTTCCGCCGAGCGCTATTCACTAAGCCGTGCAAAGAGGCACTTTGCGCTCTAAAACAGACTTTTTCTTGAAAAGACCAACTAGGCTGCTTGGTCCACGAGGGGACTCCTGTGGGGAAGAACCGGTGGCAACACATCTGTGGGGGCACCGAGGACCCATAGGGACCACCCGTGGGTCACCAGACCCCCATGGGAACCACCCGAGGCCCCTCAGACACCTGTGGGTCTGACCCGGGGCCCCCAGACATCCGCGGGCCTATCGTGGGGACCCAATTGTGGCCCACGGTGACCCACGGAGACCACTTGGTGGGCCATGGTGCCTGGCGGGACCCACCAACAGGCCTCCAGACCCTGTATGAAACAAGCTGCTGATAACCTGTAGGTCTGTTAGGTGATCCGTCAGGCCCACCGGGGACTCACGTGGGCCTGGGGTATGAACCCTGTATGTAAAAGAATAAATCATGTATTTATGGGGGGGCACGGGGTGGGTTATGTATTTAATAAATAGAATGATGTTTATTGTGGGGCAGTGTATTGTTTTTATTGTGGGTACTGGGGGTGGGGGGAGGGGGTATTAGCCCCAAGAGTATGTGGGTAGGCCTCCTGACTGGGTAGTGGGTGAGGGTGGTTAGGCCTCACGGGGTGGGGGGGTTAGTGGGGGAGGGTATGTAGGCCTCCCGAGTGGTGGTTGAGGGTGGGTTAACCCCTTAATGACTGTAGCGGTTAATAAACGCTATGGTGATTATAGGGTTATTGGGTTATAGGATTATAGGCTATTGCGATTGTTGTGCATGTTTTGCAGCACCGGAGGGGCATGGGCAGGATGAAGATGAGGATGAAGACGGCCTTCATCGTGGGTGCCTGTAAAAGGTAAGTGTCATATATATTGACTGTATTTATTGTAATTTATATGTATTTAAAATGGGCAAATGCATTATTATCCATATGTGGATAATAGTAATTTTGTCAATTACTGTATTGTATGTGTTAGGAGGCGGGGGGGATGTGTGTTGTATATTGCTATGTTTATTGGGGGCAATTGGCCCCAATAAACATGCTATTGTGCCTTAACCCCTTCATTGCCTTAGCGGTTAGCCGCTAAGGTAATGAAGCTGCTTTAATGTATTTTTATTAACAGTGTGCGGGAGCAGGTGGTCCCATGAGCTGAACCGCATTGATTTCTGCCTCAGGGACCCCCTGCTTCCCGAGTTACAGGCCCCGGTTTGGGGCATCGGAGGCCAGTGTCACCGCCATCTTTATAGAGCCCACGTCGCGTCTTGGACGCTATAAAGATGGCGGCGACACTGGCCTCCGATGCCCCGTACCGGGGCCTGTAACTTGGGAAACAGGGGGTCTCTGAGGCAGAAATCAATACGGTTCAGCTCAGGGGACCCCCTGCTCCCGCACACTATTATTAAAATGTACATTAATGCAGCTTCATTACCATAGTGGATAGCCGCTACGGTAATGAATAATTGTTTATTGTTATGTGTGTTTTGACAGTAGTGTAGATGTGTAGGGGGTCTCCCGAGCTTAACCGCTTTGGTTTCAGGTCCGAGGACGCCCTACTTCAGGAGATATAGGCCCCTTTATGGGGTGCCAATATCCCCTGCAGAATGTAAATATCCCGGTCACGTGACGCGGAAACTTTAAAGTGTAGGGGATACCGGCACCCCATACCGGGGCCTGTATCTCCTGAAGTAGGGGGTCCTCGGACCTGAAACCAATGCGGTTCAGCTCAGGAGACCCCCTGCTCATGTACACTATAATTAAAATGTATTTATTTAGTGTACGATCGCCTGTAACAGCCTTGCATGGAGATGGCAAATCTCCATGCAAATGTTACATGCGGCTTTTTTTTCTATCAGCTAGCGTACAGGAAGTTTCAGTGCGCTAGCAGGGGGAAAATACATTGCACGCACGATAAGCCAGTTTTGGGCATGTCCGATAGAAAATGGGCTCAGAGCCTTAGTGAATCTCGCCGCCGGCTTGATTTTTTATCGGACGTGCTAATTTTTTTCAGGCTAGCGCGAAAGCTCGGAGCTTAGTGCATAGCCCCCAGAGAATCCTGAACCAGGAGCACCGGTAGTTGTATCCCCTTTTTTCTGATTATAATAGTGTGCAGCAATTTATCATTCTTCTATTTCCTGTGCTGGGGAACACTATTAGTACGGTTATAGCTCTTCAAATGGAGGTTCCGGATTCCTGACTTTCAGGAGCCCCCCCCTCGGACACTACCAACGAATACTGTGAATGCCACCCATTGACCGTGATACTATAGTCCCCGTCCTGAGATGTCTGGGTCCCCGCTTCCAACTCAAAGAACCACTCTGTGGGGCTCCCACAACTCTCAAAATGTAGGTTGGCAGCACTTATGTAGTCTTAGGTCTGAACCCCTAAAAGGGCAGAACACAGGACTAGTCCCGTCCTCCCGTCACTCTAGGGAGCTATTTACTGCAGAGGAAACCCCGGATTAACCCTAACACTGCCTGCATTGATACCAGTATTTACGTGTTAGGCAGGGCAGATTAGTAGCCAATAGAATACATGGCTAAATAACATAATATACTATTCATATTCAGATTCCAAATATTCTGTGTACTGTTTTTGCATGAGATTATTTTTCTTGTAGTTTTACAATCCTCTTGTCTTTACTATGCATTTATCCTGCAATTTCTTTCTGATTTTGGGGATCAATGGCATTCAGCAATGTCTCATTACAAAGGATACAGTTGACTTTTTCCTTTGCAATACCATTACATTTAAACTATTTTCAAAATTGTGTATTGATTTTCTGATCTCATTGATAGTGCTTGTAAAATCTCTTTCATGTGAGCATGAAATTCCACCAGCATTTTCTTCTGCCTGATTTCATTTATAGGTCTTTTAAAATGGATATCTAAAGGACACTTCATTCAATTGCCTGCTCTTTCAAGCTGTGTACTCTTGAGCAGAACATTCTGAGTTAGATCTGTTTTAAAATCTGAATTTCTTCAGTCTGAATTTATTGTGTTGTGAAATAGTTATTCCAAAACTACAGTGGTTTTCTAAATCTTTTGTTTGAGCAAGACTCATTTTTTTGAGCTCTGATACCATCCTCAATAAGTACTTAAGCATTTCAGCTGTGACTAGCCTAGGGTAGAAAGAGTAAATCAATTTGTTCTAAGAGTGCTTTATTCTAAACACTACAGTATCATTAAGTTCTCATTTATACAGTAGCTGGAGAGCTACTGAATTCCAGTACATTTCCAGTTTCCTTGCTGGTGATCTCATCCCGGAAGTTGTTAGTATCTCCTTCCCTATCTCCTAGCCTTTTATAAGTGTAGCCCGCAACTCATACAGGCAAAAGGGTTAGATGTTTTGTGTTTCTGAACACTCTGCTTCATATTGAAGTGCTAAGAGATAGGTGAAAAGACCCCGATATCATGATGCATCCTAAGATCACATAGGGCGGGAAGACCCACTCAGTATTAGCTAAGTTGAACTGACTACTAGAAACAAGAAAGCTGGGTCCTCTCCTACCAATGATATAGTGTGTGTGTGTGTGTGTGTGTGTGTGTGTGTGTGTGTGTGTGTGTGTGTGTGTGTGTGTGTGTGTGTGTGTGTGTGTGTGTGTGTGTGTGTGTGTGTGTGTGTGTGTGTGTGTGTATGTATATATGTAATCCAAAAAACAGCCGGCAATCCACTTGAAAGTAAACAAAGTTTGGTGCTTATCCCATAACACAATAATAGACCATACAATACCGGTTGAAGCACGACATCAAGGGACAGCACACAGGTAAGTTGATCACAAGTTCTTTGTATTGAAAAAGAGACACAAAAAAATGACATTTCGGTCCCCCAGTGGGACCTTTCTCAAAGCGGTGCAATTGAATACAGTGCAGGATACATATATATAGCTCAAACCCCAGTGCTGCTCAAAAACACCAATCACAATTAATTGACATCTCCTGCCTTTGTAGCCTGCACACAGCTTATCAGCAGGTAAACAGTGGCCATTTTGAATATATTAACTCAATCTGCAGGTAAGCAGCGGCCATTTTGAATATATTAACTCAATCTGCAGGTAAGCAGAGATGAATAAAAAGGCTGAAAGGGAAATCAAGCATGTGTAACACCTAATGTGCTCACCTATAAAGTGAAAAACGTGTGTGGGAATAAAACATATATATAGATATGACGCAGCTGGATGGAATCTAGGTCAGTAAGTAAATTGCTGAAGCACTCAGCCATTGGGCACGCAGTGTTAGGCAGTGTGTGAAACAGGTTGCAATATGTCAGTCAGAAAACCACACTAAAATAATAAACTAGTAACCATTATGCAAACAATGTCACAAAAAATATACATTTCAAGATCAGTCCATTTAGCATAAGAAATGTGTGACACACTCTAAGGAAGCAGTGCAACAATTTTGATCTTAAACACATGGAGCCTGGAGTGCCTAGCATGTTAACTACGAAATATTCAAAACATATATAGTTAGTGCAAAAAACATGAAATATCTGCATTGTATATTAGTACATATTGGCTGTATAGACCCCCATGCTATAGCGGTTCCCCCTGCCGAAACAGTAGCCTAAGACACTATATGGAAAATACAGAGAGCGTATAAGCACACATTTGTACAGAAAATGTGGCATCCAGGAACAATGTTAGTGCGTCAGACGTCAAACTTTATGATCCCAGTACAAATGAAGGCCATTATCTGTTGTAATGACTTACAAGGGTAAGTAAAAATAAGGCAATTTGTGAATTAATTCACCACCAGCCAGATGTCTCCGTGTCAGATCCACATTCACAGTCTCACTTCATAGATATAAGAAACACCACGGTACACTGGAGGGCTGGAGACACCTTTTGGATATCCACAGTTCGTCTGTATGGAGCTTCAGTGCAGCTTCCTGGATAATGCAGCCACCGGTCTGCTCCACGTGTGATCCAGCTAGATCACGCGCCACGTGATGATGTAATGTCGCTTGCGTACAGTAATGACGCTCCCTGGCGCGTTAGGTCGCACACCGGCGACTTTCTCAAAGGGATTATGGTGAATCACATTCTAGGATGCACTGTTTTAAAGTAAAAACCCTTTCTTGCTTTATCCATTGTAACACCGCCAGAAGAAGAGATCAGTGTATCTCGAAAGCTCGCACAAATAAAAGATTTGGTTAGCCAAAGAACGGTATCGTCTATTCGTTTTTGATTATTAAGCTCATGGTACAGATACCTCTACATCAAAATATGGAAGATACCACATTGTACCGCACTCAAATGAAGCTAAAGGATTTACTGAAAAAACAGGCACAACTAGTCAGTCATATCATCTTCCTCAGCAAATGTAAAAAGGAGCATCTGATCCTAAAAGGACTCGTCTTCAAAAACCCATTTGTGAACACATACAGTACTGTTCAACACAAAATTCTCCCAACAACTGTGCACCAGGACCTCTGAAAGATTAAGGAACCATCTGATTAACATCATGTTATAGCAACAGGAGAAAAACATAAGAAACGATAGACTGAATCCTGAACACACAATAAATAGACACAGATGCATGGAGAGCAAAAATTCCATGACAAATTCCTGATGGGTCTAACCAGAAATAAGGAAAATAAACTTCACAGACTGAGGCTAAGAATGAGATACTCTGCAGCAGCCAGCACAACCACAAATAATACAAACATTGACAGTCACCAATAGCAGGATTGAACTGTTAACATCGTAGACTACACACCAAATCAAACAGAGTCCTCTGTATTATCAAAGGGTCTCACATTCTGCCCTACCAAGCCCATGGACAAGATTGAGCTGTGCAGTGACCTGGAAGAGTTCTTCAGAAGACTGCGTCTTAAGGAGTTCTTCCATGACAGACACGACCAAGATCGTGTCAACACTGCAGAATGAAGGCCGCTGCACATGAGCAGGGAGAAACAAAAATCCAACTGGACCTCACAAACTGGGCGCAACCCCAAACTGGACCAGTACATTAAAAGCTTCCTGGATAAAGTGAGGAAACAAACATATAATCTGACACTGATCGAGAGGAGAGCCATTGAATCGTTAAAGGCAAACCACAACATAACAATCAAACCTTCGGACAAGGGAGGAGCAGTGGTCATAATAAAGACCACAGACTAACTACAGGAAGCGCACAGACAACTCTCTGATGCAAAATACTACACCAAACTGCAGGAGGATCCAACAAAAAGCATCACAAGGGGAGCAAGAGACAGGCCTGTCGGTGAACATTTCTCTGACTCAGGCAATAGGATGAACAATCTGAAGGTGGCCATACTCAAAGGTAATCTTAGAACACTGAAACAGAGATGGTTGCATGATTACAAATGTATGCAACTGTTCGGGACACTTATCGGTGGCCTAAATTGAGACTGTGGTTTCATGAGTCACTACTGAGACAAGAGAACTTTCTTCCCATGAGTGCTAAAAGCCATATGTCTACTGTACATGTGCGCCAACGAGTATTCTAAAACTTGCCTTGGAAAATCTGTGGCTATCACCAACAAGACCCGGGTACATGCTGCCAGGGACCCCTGCTGTGTTAATCCGATGGGCCATTAGTCTGTCTGCAGAAATGTCACTGAAATGTTGCAGCATGTACCCAGCATGTACCTGGGTCTTGTTGGTAATAGACCCAGGCAAGTTTTAGAATATTCGTCGGCGCACCTGTACTGCGCTATATGAATGCACACAAAGGTGTCTCTTACACCTACTAATACACTATGTAATTTTATCCCTATATACCAATAGGGACCACATACAGCTGCGGCCGCCTTTATCCTACTGCGGCCGTATCGGCGTAACTCTGATAACCGCGGGCAGATGCAGTATTTTTTTTTGTCCCCGGAATATGTTCCGGTATTTTAGCGCTCATAATATTGAATGCATGAACGTGAATGCGGTATGAATGCGGCATGAACGCGGTGATGTGCGGTGAAGTGCGTGGCATTCGGAAAAAATCCCCGAAAAAATTCAGAGATGTTGGAGAATAAAAGGGGCCGCTGTAGTATCTACACACACTACTAGTAATGCAACACCCTCTTACATTTCTACACCTACCATTGGTATACACTCCCAATTCACACACACCTTGTGTAAAGCGCTCTATACAC
This sequence comes from Ascaphus truei, assembly GCF_040206685.1. Lineage (NCBI taxonomy): Eukaryota > Metazoa > Chordata > Amphibia > Anura > Ascaphidae > Ascaphus > Ascaphus truei. Next base: position 454,987,000 of record NC_134484.1, on the reverse strand, counting down.
TGTGGGCGCTGTATAAATTTATATTTACATACATACACACACACACACTCTTACATCACCAACATTCAGGGAACTATTGGGATCAACCATGGGCAAACTACCTGGATATGCCCTCTTGGACATGGATTCCGCAGCTCACTGAGCGAAAAGGCTTTTGGATATTGAGCATGTATTGAATTTATGGCTATCATGTTTTCACTTTCAGGTGGTCACCGCACTATCTGACATTAGTGTCATTTCAATTCTATACCCGGGTTATGTATCTCATATGTCTCACTACAATTGTCTCATGATGCTTCCTCTACTGCTTTGTATTTAGGCAACTCATATCGGCTACGTGTTAGGTCCACGGAAACAGCCACGTATTTGATGGCAGGTCTACGTGTTACCATAAGCTGTCCACATCGTCATTTTAACATTTATACACTGGCGACACACTTTATTCGAGCTCAGCTAGTCCCGCGAATTCGGGTGTACTCGGGTGTATTCAGGTTTCTGATCGTTTTCTGCCAGAGTGCATTGCGTTATTTTTCGGCAGGAATTTAAGCTTTTTATTCCGGCTGGCTGCAATACTGCAATGCCGTCTAAATACACATGGTGGCACTTGCGAGCTGTTCTCTGTGAAGCCGTCCCCTATAATGAATTGTAATGCAGTATATATACTGTATATATATATACAGTATACTGTATAACAACAACCCCTATAAGCCCTAACATACTGTACAGTACTGTATATGCACATACATAAATGATACTACTGTATGGGCGGCGGGGGCGAGATGTGTTTGCAGCAGAGAGAGATCCGCTGCTCTCTCTCTGCGCAAACATCCGCACATTAAAAATTATTTGAAATACATTTTTATTGATAGTGTAGATGTGCAGGGGGTCTCCGGAGCTGAACCGCGTTGGTTTTAGGTCTGGGGACCCCGTGCCCCCCGAGATACAGGCCCCTTTAGGGGGTGCCGGTATCCCTCTGCTTGGTTTAAAGGGCCCGATCACGTGATTGCGGCCTGTAAACCAAGCAGAGCAGAGGGATACCGGCACCCCCTAAAGGGGCCTGTATCTCAGGGGGCAGGGGGTCCCCAGACCTGAAACCTGTGCGCTTCTGCTCTGGAGACCCTCTGCACATGTACAGTATCAATAAAACACATACAATATACAGTATAAATAAACACTCGTTCTTTACCTTAGCAGCTATGCGCTATGGTAAAGAAGCATCATTTCTGTATTTTAATAATATTGTACAGTGAGCAGGGGGTTCCCTGAGCCAGAAATTAATGCTCAGGGACCCCCCCTGCTCCTGCTCAATATTATTAAAAATACAGAAATGCTGCGTCATTACCATAGCGGATAGCCGCTAAGGCAATGAAGGGGTTAACCCACCGTGCCCGCTTTATTGTGTGTAGTGGGGATGGGTGGGAGGGGTATTTGGCCCTTGGTGTGAGTTTAGGACTTGCGGGGGGGGGGGGGTTTGCGGGTGCACTTAACCCCTTCACGACCGTAGCAGTTAATACCGCTACGGTCATGAATGGGGTTAAGCCCTCCCGCTACCCCCCGCAAGCCCTAAACAAGCACCGTTGGGGCTAATACCCCATTCACCCACCCCCGCTACCCACAATAAAAAAAATACACCCACACAGCAGCCCCACAATTAATAAATAAATCTAAATAAATAAATAAATACATGAAGAGAAATAAATATATACTGTATATATATACTGGATATATATACAGTATATATATATAATAACAATCCCTATACATATACAGTATATACTTTGTATATATATACACTGTATATATATATATATATATATATATATATATATATATCAAACAAAGAATAGACTGCGCTCCTCAGGTGTAAAATCAGACTAATTACCAAATGATTGTATTAAATGGATATAGCAAAGGTGAATGGCAAAAGTGAATGCAACAGTATTATGGATGATTGACTCACACTAATAAAAATACATGCAATATGTTATAATAAAATGCTGAGTGCCAATGTTTAAAAAGCTGCTGTAAACACAAATATATGCCAGTGAACAATACAATGATAATAAAATGGCATGTGTTGGTAGTTATGACTACTGCACTAATGAATCCCTCCTGAATGATACTAAATGAATGATGAATGTAAAAATACAGAAAAAATGACACTAAGTGTGTCAAAGATAAAAATAAAAATAAAAATAAAAAATGTGAAAAATGTAAAAATATATCAACCAAACCAAGGGTCCATGCTAGGATCTGGCTGCTCTCATCAAGGACCAACGAACTCCCAGAAATCTGTGAACAACAAGAAAAGAAAGCGCCCGATCCTAGTGCAGCATGAAAAAATACAATTTAATAAAAATGAATATGAATAAAACCAACAAATGCGAACTCACAAACACAGGATAAATAAATGCATATAATGAGTATACTCATTCGCCAACCGCCCACGTTGTGCCTTGGATGGCGCGCCCTCTCTCTGTCTGGGTTTTATCAGCTCTGCTGAACCGACATCCAGCAGGGGATACAGGAAAAAGCTCACCACAATGTGACCCGGAAGTCCTCCACAATGTTAGTGTATCCGGATATGAGGTCTGCAGTCCGTGACCCCGCGATGGAGGGGCTGATCAGAGAAGTCTCTCTGCACTCCCAAAGGCAGTCCGTAATGAGGTGGGCAGTGAGGATAGAGTCAAAATATATATCACAGTGTGACAGCAGCTAAAAAACGCTCTTCTCTACGCGTTTCTTTACATAAAGTGATTTCATCAGGAGATATAACACACTTATTTTATTTAATATTCACATAACTCTTTATTATTCATTCACTTCTTTATTTTCCTTGGCCAGTGGAGACACAGGTGCTATGATGCATTTGTTTCCCATTTTGATATACAGGTGACTGTGGGATAGAAGGTTCCAGTCTGCAGTTCTCCTGGTTCTTTGCCAATCCTATATAACTAATTTATCCTTGAGTTCTCCAATATAACAATATATTAGACACACATACAGAGGTCAAAGTTTATCGCCTCAGTTCACTCATATATACATTTATATAATCATTTAACTATCCAATAATTGATTTACATCCACATCCCCAATTATTTCCTCCAGGTTATTCATTTCTTCTAAATGAATATTCATTAATTATCATGCTATAGATCCTATTAGCCCATGTCTGAGGTCCCATATATACTGACACAGGTTGGTAAGGGAATCCAGACAATTAGGATTCTAAATAAGAACACATCATTGTTTTATTTGTGCATTCATCAATCTGACATAGATGAGAACATTCAGGGCTGCAAGTATTCCCACTAATAAGGATATCCAATTGAGTTCTCAGTAATCATTATTGGGTGTATGTATAAATTGGTGATTATTTCTTAGTACTCACACACCCATAAATATATTGAATGCAGTCCTGAATGAATTTTATCATAATAGTATATTCATGCAATATTGTTTATATATACTACATGTTTACACTTGTTTTAGGCATTTGATAACATTATTGATCTGCCAATTTTTAATTATATAACTAATTGATATTGCAAGGTGTTGTGCACTATGAACAGGACACTCATTGTCTTCAATTAATGTTTGTTCCTTTAATTGTCATCACACATGTGTTTATACTAATTAAGCTACCAAGTGGTTGATTGACTCATCACTATAAATATGTTCTGACGTAGACTGGTCAGATATCTCCTGATGAAATCACTTTATGTGAAGAAACGCGTAGAGAAGAGCGTTTTTTAGCTGCTGTCACACTGTGATATATATTTTGACTCTATCCTCACTTCCCACCTCATTACGGACTGCCTTTGGGAGTGCAGAGAGACTTCTCTGATCAGCCCCTGCATCGCGGGGTCACGGACTGCAGACCTCATATCCGGATACACTAACATTGTGGAGGACTTCCGGGTCACATTGTGGTGAGCTTTTTCCTGTATCCCCTGCTAGATGTCGGCTCAGCAGAGCTGAGAAAACCCAGACAGAGAGAGGGCGCGCCATCCAAGGCACAACGTGGGCGGTTGGCGAATGAGTATACTCATTATATGCATTTATTTATCCTGTGTTTGTGAGTTCGCATTTGTTGGTTTTATTCATATTCATTTTTATTAAATTGTATTTTTTCATGCTGCACTAGGATCGGGCGCTTTCTTTTCTTGTTGTTCACATATATATATATATATACACAGTATACAGTATATATACACACATGATGAACCAATATACAAATACATGTAGAATGGTTATCAAAATCATACTGTCCTACAGATAACGCTTCTCTATACAGACAATAATAATAATCCATTTAATAATCCTAACTGATTTTACAATATAAAACATAACATTCCAATCCACACAGTACATTGCATTTACATTGTATAAATGATGCATAAAATCTATGCACCATATACATTCTGCAAATGAATGTTAACAATATAATTGCAAGCTACTCTACCAGTAAATACAAACACTTCCAAACAATTCAACTATTTTAACCAATCAAGTATACAAAAATCAATATATACTGTAAGTACCAACCAGAAAACACAATTTAAAACCAAAGCTAACCCTTACAATACCAAGGATTACATCTATCTAATTGTAATAAACCTTATACATTATACACAGCATTGTTTAAAGCCCCCTCCCCCCTAATGTTTCTGTTAAACAGATTACATTGAAGGGAGAGAGATATAAAGGCCTAAAGCCCCCTCCCCCCTAATGTTTCTGTTAAACAGATTACATTGAAGGGAGAGAGATGTAAAGGCCTAAAGCCCCCTCCCCCCTAATGTTTCTTTTAAACAGATTACATTGAAGGGAGAGAGATTTTACGGAAACACACATTAGGGGGAGGGGGCTTTAAACAGATTACACTGAAGGGAGAGAGATGTTTCTGTTACCAGTAAATCTCCCTCCCTGCATTGCTAACCACCCTCACCCCCTACCCACATACTGTTACCCCCCCCCATCCTGGCCATGGCCCCTCCGCTTCTGCAAAACAGACACAAAAATTAAAACATACAAAGTAATGTCCCCTAACCCCTTAATCACCATAGCGGTTATTAACCGCTACAGTCATGAAGGGGTTAACCCACCCTCACCCACCACTCGGGATGCCTACATACCCTCCCACACTAACCCCCCGACCCGTGAGGCCTAACCACCCAGTCAGTACCCACAAGGGAGGCCTACCCACATACCGTTGGGGAAACACCCCACCACCACCCCAGTACCCACAATAAAAACAGTACAATGACCCACAATAAACAGCATTCTATTTATTAAATACATTACCCACCCCCTGTGCCCCCCCATAAATACAAGATTTATTCTTTTACATTCAGGGTCCATAACGCAGCCCCACGCTAGTCCCCGGTGGGCTGGCAGGGCACCTGGACAGACCTACAGTTTACCAGCAGCATTCCACAGGTTCTGGAGGCCTGCTGGTGGATCCTGCCAGCACCATGGCGCCCAGGTGTTCTCCTTGGGTCACCGTGAGCCACAATTGGGTCCCCACGGTAGGCCCAAGGATGTCTGGGAGCCCCAGGTCAAACCCACAGGTGTCTGCGGGGCCTCGGGTGGTTCCCATGGGGGTCTGGGGAACTCACGGGTGCTCACTACGGGTCTGCGGTGCCCCCACAGAAGTGGGACCACACATCATCATCCCCGCACCTACAGGTCGGAGGTGCCCCCACAGAAGTGGGACCACACATCGTCATGCCCGCAGACTACGGGTCGGAGGTTCCCCCACAGAAGTGGGACCACACATCGTCATCCCCGCATGTGTCACCCGTGGAACCACCAGCCTGCTACCCTTTAGGATACCAGAGGATACCCACAGGTGGTCTCCATAGGCCCCACGCAAAACCACGGAATCAAACCCTGAATGTAAAAAAAATAAACCTGGCCTATACAGTACATTCAATACATACACCCTCCCCCCCAACACCTACAGTACAATAATGTGCAAAATAACTATTATCCAGATATGGATAATAGATTAATTGCCCATTATTAAAAACATTAACTAGCATATACAAATAAATAAAGTACTACTGACCTCATCAATACGAAGTGTCCGATGCCAGCGCCTTCCTTCTCTTGCCCACACAATACATAGCCAAAACCAAGGCAATACATTGCAAGTACATTCAGATATCAATTAACCCCTTAAACACCTTATTGGATAATAACTGCAAAGGTAATTAAGGGGTTAAGCCACACAGGCACGATACCCACCCTTCACCCATGAATTTGTACTGTGGCTTCATCATGCAACTATATATATATACTGTATACTGTATATATACATACAGAGAGACAGAGAGAAAGAGAGAGAGAGAGAGAGATATATATACAGTATACTGTATGTATATATATATATATATATATATATATATATATATATATATATATATATATATATATATATATATATACACACACGTTATATACACACCCATGATAAACCAATATACAGTACAAATAAATGTAGAAGGGTTATCAAAAGCACTGTCCTACAACCAAACACTTCTCCATACATACACACTAAATTAAAATCAATTTCCTTTAATATTCATAACTGATCTCTCAATCTACTGTAAATCATCACTAAACCTCTGAAAATCCATTTAAACAACTTACATTCCAATATAAATGATGCCTAAATATCTATGCACCATATACATTCTGCAAATTAATCAACCAAGTAAACAAAACTCAATTAGCAATCATTATTTACATCCCTAAACAATTCACACTAGATCCCGAACAATAAAACCATTAACAAATTCACGCCTAGAGCAGAACAATTAAGCCTTTGAAAAAATATAAGTACCGACAAAAATACAACTTTACAAACCAAGCCTATCCCTGACCTTCCTCAAACACACAATACAAAACCAAGGAATACATCTATCTAATTTTAAAATACTTTAAACTCACAATAAAGCATAGCAGCATACACAAAATAATTTAAAACACATCTAATTCAGCTTTGAAAACAACATAATTTCTTACCCTGTACTGTACTGTATGTATATATCTCTCTAGACATATATACATACATACATACATATAGTGGCAAGAAATGATATACCACAAAAAAAAAAATACACATGTTAAAAAACCTTTTGAAAAAATTAACAAGTTAATGTGCATTGTTTTGATTGCGGGGACTGGGGTGGGGGGTGGGGGGGGGGGGTTCCCCAATGGTATGTGGGTAGGCCTCCCTTGTGGGTAGTTAGTGGGTGAGGGTTGAGGGTGGTTAGGCCTCACGGGGTGGGGGGTTAGAGTGGGAGGGTATGTACAGTAGGCGTCCCGAGTGGTGGGTGAGGGTGGGTTAACCCCTTCATGACTGTAGCGGTTAATAACCGCTATGGTGATTAAGGGGTTAGGGGACATTACTTTGAAAGTGTTCATTTTTTTCTCTGTTTTACTGTACTGTACAGCAGCAGCAGCGGAGGTTGCCATGGGTAGTGGGTAGTGTATTGAATGTATTTATTGGTTATTATGCCTTAACCCCTTCATTACCTTAGCGGCTATACGCTATGGTAATGAAGCATCATTTCTGAACTTTTAATAATATTGTGCAGGAGCAGGGGGTCCCCTGAGATTAGATTTCTGTCTCAGGGAACCCCCTGCTCACTGTACAATATTATTAAAAATACAGAAATGCTGCTTCTTTACCATAGCGCATAGCCGCTAAGGTAAAGAATGATTCTTTAATGATGTGTCTTTTTTATTCACAGTGTAGATGTGCAGGGGGTCTCCGGAGCAGAAGCGCACAGGTTTCAGGTCTGGGGACCCCCTGCTCCCCGAGATACAGGCCTCTTTAGGGGGTGTCAGTATCCCTCTGCTCTGCTTGGTTTAACAGGTCGCGGTCACGTGATGGGTCTTTAACGCAGAGGGATACCGGCACCCCCTAAAGGGGCCTGTATCTCGGGGGGCAGGAGGTCCCCCGACCTGAAACCAGTGCGGTTCAGCTCCCGAGATCCCCTGCACATCTACACTATAAATAAAAATGTATTTCAAATGTATTTATTTGTATTTATTTATTTATTTATTGCGGGGATGCTGTGTGTGATTATTTTTTATTGTGTGTAGCGGGGGTGGGTGACGGGGTTTATAAATGTGAGTTTATAAATAAAATAAAGAATATTATTTCTAGGGGCCTTAGAACAGAAGTTCCCACGCCAATTGCGCGCTCATTGCTCTTTTGTTACAATGTTGCTGGTCTTGCGGGTTTGCAGTCTGCAAGCAAAAAGCAGTTTGTAGTACGGAGTGTGAGATAAATTAACCAGTTCTTTTATTGCTGAAGTCGCCACCAAAAACTTTTATTTACAAATACAGTACAAAAACCGTGCAACACACAACAACATACTGTACAGTATCCTTTGTTTAAGTACAGCAGGTACTATAGGGTAAAACATGTACTGTACAGTACAGCACAATATTACAGTATGGTCTCACTGAAAGTCCTCCCCATTTTCCATCCATGGCCGATGCCTTGCATGGCGCAAAACGCCATTAATGCAGTCTCTAACGCCTCTCATTACAGGATCTGTAACAGGATAATAGCGCTGCATTTCTTCCAGAATCTTTTTCCTTAAATTAGAAGGAAGGGCCTTTTTATGGCGATTCCCATCGTAATTTACTTTGAACACCCACTCGCAGTACAATGTGTAGGGAACATGGTGTTTAAATATGATCAAGGCATACTTGTGTGGTATACCAGCACTCCTCACCCTATACTTCTCCCTCAGCGCCGGTGGCAGATCGCACAGGGAGATGTCGGGCTCTGTTTGTATGCGAGCGGGTGTAGGAGGTCTTTTGGGAGCAGGTGTACTTGAGGCGATGGGCAATGGTAGGGTGTCTGGGAGGAAGCTTTCCTCCGGTAGTGGTCGCCGGGTTGTCTCCTGGCGTGGTCTTGACGGGGTTGTCATGTCCTCCTCAATAGCATAGTACACTGCATCTTCTGGTGGAGGGGGTGTGCTTGGTGATGGAAGGGGGTCGAAGTTACCATGCATCACATCCATGTCACCCCCCTGCTCCAGCGTCGGGGAAACAGGGGCATTAACACCGAGCAAATAATGTATGCCCGCTATGTCAGCCTCTATCTTGTCCATCCGTTGATCCATCCGTTGCTCCATATGTAGCATCCGTTGATCCAGCCGTTGCTCCATTTGTAGCATCCGTTGCTCCATATGTAGCACCGATTCCAGAAGCAGATCTAGCTTTGCCAGCACAATAGAATTCCTGGGGAGATCCACAGTTAGCCCATTCAGGATCCAGTCTAACGAGCTGCTTGTGCATGGCATCTGGAGATCTGGGGGGATGGGTGCAACGGAGGATGAGATGGGGGTTCCCTGGAGAGAAGCGGCATCGATGGAGAGTGTAGGAGGTGACCTGGGGATGCCCGGTACAGGAGAAGCTGCAGCGTCGTCGAAGAGGAATGGAGAAGGTGACCGCTGGATTTCCGGGAGAGAAGCAGAGTCGTCCAAGAGCAAAGGAGACAGTGACCCGTGGATTTCAGAGGCAGCAGCATCTTCAGATGGAACCGGAGAAGATGGGGGTGGAGAAGCCGGGCTGAAGATTTCCGGGACAGCTACACTGGCGACACACTTTATTCGAGCTCGGCTAGTCCCACGAATTCGGGTATACCCGGGTGTATTGAGGTTTGTGACTGTTTTCTGCCCGAGTGCATTGGGTTATTTTCCAGGCAGGGATTGAAGCATTTTATTCCCGCTGGCTGCAATACTGCACAGTAAATATATATATACTGCATTACAATTCATGAATTTATGCCATCTGGTAGACACGCGAAGCATTGCAGCCTATTAAATCCTAATCATTATCATTTAACAGATCAGCCGCCCGTCAGCCAGGCATGAACCCAGGCTGGGAAGGCAAACGCAACGGGGCTTGTCAGAGGTGAGAAGCGGCGCATTCCAGGTATCTGCCAGGTACAAACTGGGTATTTGCTCGAATAAAGTGTGTCGGTGCAGTACAGCAGAGTCGTCGAAGCTTATGGGAGCAAGTGGTCTGCGGATTCGGTGAGTTGGCTGCCATTCGTCTTGCGTACCGAGCACAGTACCGTATTTCTTCTTCACATAATAAGGCTGACGTGTTTTAAAAGCCTTAGCCTTTGGGGTCAGCAGAAGGTTTACTTTGTTGGCCTTAGCCTGTCGCTTTGCCTTTGGTTTGGAAACGGTAACTGCCTTTCTCTTTTTCAGTGTGGCAGGCACAGCAGAGGTGAGATGGTTCTTTCGTCCATAGAACCGGGGCTGCTCCATGTAAGCGGGAGGCACAATGCAGTATCTGGACAATGGCTCAGATAAAGATCAGCAAGTGGTGGGCTATGCAACGTGTACAACCTTTTATGCATGGCGGCCAGGTACAGGTGTTGAAAGTGGGTGGTCTGTAATGTGAGTCATTAACATATAAATACACCATCCAATTTCTGGATTCACTGCACATTGAATACACATCGACTAAACATCGAATACACATTCTTGTGTTTGTATTTCTTTCTACAGTACTCGCAGCAATGCCTGTTAAGAAGATTTCAAAGGATCTCAGCATGAGAATGAAGGAGATGTACACGAGCGGAAAACGAATTGCAGATATCCAGCGCTGGTTAACTGCTTCTGGCCTCGTTGTGCCATCAAGCACTGTGTGCTATCATGCACAAGGAAAAAACAGAGACCGGAAAAAGGCACCAAAGGTAACAAATGCGTAAGTATACTGTATTTATAAAACTTAACCAAAAAAAATATAGAAAACTGTAGTGTACATCTACAGTATACCGTATTTATATAGTATATTTATATTACAACAGTATATACTGTAGTGTACTGTATGTGTGGTCAATTTATATTTTTTGTGCAGCAGTATACACTTTTGGTATATTGCAATTCATCTTACAACGGAATATACAGTATATGATGTGTATTTATTATGATATAACAACAGTATACCGTATTTATATAGTATATTTATTATATTACAACAGTATATAGTGTATGTGTGGTCAATTTATATTTTTTGTGCAGCAGTATACACTTTTGGTATATTGCAATTCATCTTACAACGGAAAATACAGTATATGATGTGTATTTATTATGATATAACAACAGTATATTTATATAGTATATTTATATTACAACAGTACTGTATACTGTATATTTTGTCTATTTATATTTATAGTACAGCAGTATACATTTTTTGTATATTTATATTTACTGTATATTACAACATTACATGTACAGTATACAGTATACATTTTATATTGCTGCATATTAATAACACAATATAATTTATTTGCATTGTAGGGAGACTACTCTTCTGGTGGACAGAATAAGTGAGGAGAATGATGAGAGGAGCGCATTAAGGGTTAAAAACACTCTGCAGGAAAACCACAATCTGACTGTATCCGAGAGCAGCATAAAGAAGATGAGACGCAGAATTGGATGGAAATATGGACGTGTGAGGTTAGTACTGGACAGTACAGGAGGTACTGTAAAGTAAAAGTGTTGTTTTGCAAACTGTACAGCGCTGTGACGCTAACATTTTTTATTCATTGTCATTACAGAGCGTACCCCATGATACGGGATGCAAACAAAATCAAAAGAGTGCTACAGGCCCAGACATGGATCGACAGCGGTGAGACTTTCCAGGATTGCATCTTCACTGATGAGTCTACTGTGTCGCTGGAGAGATTTGCAAGATTTGCGTTCCACAAAAAAGGCCGCATAACTTTGAAGCCGCGGCCAAAACACCCTGTGAAGCTGCATGTGTGGGGTGCCATCTCTAGGCATGGACCGGGATGCATTGTCGTCTTTGAAGGTACAATTTCTCAAATATAATGCCGCCTAATGCACTGTACTTGACTAGTGTTGCCTTACCGTATGCACTGTACTGTACTATTGAGCACTTTTCTTTTCTTGCTATAGGAATCATGAATAAAGATTTCTTCCAAGACAACATTGTGCCCGTGATAGTGCGATACATCACACGAGACTTTCCCAATGGTCATCGCTTTTACCAGGACAATGATCCCAAGCACACCGCGTCGACGGCGCATATCCTTGAGCGCGGCATCAACTGGGTGAAGACGCCAGCGGAGTAAGTGCAGTAGACCGTGTCCATTTATGTTCCCCACTGTTTTTACTGTGTATTGTATCTCTTAAACTAATTGTCCTTTCTTTCCAATCACAGATCGCCAGACTTCAATCCGATCGAAATGGTCTGGCATCAGCTGAAGGACCACATCCGTAAAGTGGCGAAACCCTCCAAGAAGGACGAGTTGTATAAAGCCATAATGAGTTTTTGGAACGATGTACTCACCGTGGAACGATGCAATAAATATATAGACTATATTGCCACTGTGTTGCCCATTGTCATCGCGCGCAATGGGCAAGCATCAGGAAAGTAGTACAGTGCTGTAGTATTGTACAGTAAGTATAGTATGATACAGGTAAGTATGGCACAGATTTTTTCTTTCCCAATAGTCAGAGTATACAGTAGTTCCAGTATACAGTACAGTAGACTAGTTTGACAGTACTACAGTAACTGCCTACTAACTGATCCATTTTTTTCTTTCCAGAGAAAGCTGCACCAGCCACCTACTGTACAGTAGTTCTACCATAATACAGTATGCACATACAGTACAGTACAGTAACTGAACAAAGTTTTTGTTTTCTTGTCGTTCCAGGAAAAAGGGTGCCCAAGGGGGAGGGGGGGCCTTGTGTTCCGTCAAATCTGCTTGTGCAGTCAAATGTACAGTATATAAACAGCAGTAATGATGTACACAAAACCTCTCCTCTCTCAATGAACTACTGTACCGCAGACACAATGAGGATACTGTTACAGTATGAAGGGAAAAAGAACAGGATGGGTTATTTAACATTATACTGTGCAATATTTATACTGTATATTTATATATACTGTATTTTTATTCTAAAGGTATTCGAGAATGTACTGTACTGTATGAGGACCTGGTGACTTTCAACCCTCTCAGACCCACAGAACGGATTATTTCACATTACTGTATATTTATCCTGTATATTTTCAGTAATTTAGAAGCAGTGGCTGTTCTGAACAGAACAGTTACTGTAAGCAAACGGATGCACATCAGATTTACATTTCCAATTCGAGAGGGGATTTTTCCAAAGCAGGCAGGCCTCCCTCTAAGGGAGGTGGATGGTGGGATGATACTCTGGCTGGCCTCCTGCTGAATCTTGTTACCGTAGCCAGCCCAGGGCCAGATTAACAAAACAATGGCTTGGATTGGATTAGCCAGACGATTGATGCTTGGCCAGGGAGGGATTAAAAACTCTAAGGGAGGGGGTGGGTGGTGTAGCTAGGATTGTACTGTGTCAGTATTTCCAACGGCAGGTCACCCTAATAATTGCATGAATAAACCCCCAAAGACAAGGCCCAAATATAGTACAGTATACTGTATACTGCATATACAGTACAGAGCTGTATACTGTATTATAAATAAATAATCATACAGTACTGTACAGTATGTATTATTGTGTGTTGAGGTTTTGAATTGCTGTTAACTTGAAATGTTTCACCATTGTATTGTACTGTATTTGTAAATAAAAGTTTTTTGTGGCGACTTCAGCAATAAAAGAACTGGTTAATTTATCTCACATAAAGTACGTGAATACGACCGCAATCACCATTGTAAATGGGTGCATAGGATGGAACGACAGGTGCTAAAGGGATATAAATATGATATTTATCAGTGTTGATCAAAGAGAGTTGATCAGAAGGATTCCCCTTATAAAGTATACAGCACTCTATTGTCATTCATACAGTATACTGTAGTAAAGGGTAGACAACACATGGTCTTGCAGTATACTGTATTACTACAAATCTGTCAGGTTGACCAGAATCACTGCGGATATCGGAAAATAATACAATTTTATTAATTCTACGTAGAATTAATAAAATTGTATTATTTTCCGATATCCGCAGTGATTCTGGTCAATTCTACGTAGGTGTATTAGTATTACACATAGTCACGCTGGGGCCTGAGCTGCGTTACTGACGGGAGGAGCTGGGTGTATTAGTATTATACATACTGTAGTCACGCTGGGGCCTGAGCTGCGTTACTGACGGGAGGAGCTGGGTGTATTAGTATTATACATAGTCACGCTGGGGCCTGAGCTGCGTTACTGACGGGAGGAGCTGGGTATATTAGTATTATACATACTGTAGTCACGCTGGGGCCTGAGCTGTGTTACTGACGGGAGGAGCTGGGTGTATTAGTATTATACATACTGTAGTCACGCTGGGGCCTGAGCTGCGTTACTGACGGGAGGAGCTGGGTGTATTAGTGTGTTGAGGTTTTGAATTGCTGTTAACTTGAAATGTTTCACCATTGTATTGTACTGTATTTGTAAATAAAAGTTTTTTGTGGCGACTTCAGCAATAAAAGAACTGGTTAATTTATCTCACATAAAGTACGTGAATACGACCGCAATCACCATTGTAAATGGGTGCATAGGATGGAACGACAGGTGCTAAAGGGGTATAAATATGATATTTATCAGTGTTGATCAAAGAGAGTTGATCAGAAGGATTCCCCTTATAAAGTATACAGCACTCTATTGTCATTCATACAGTATACTGTAGTAAAGGGTAGACAACACATGGTCTTGCAGTATACTGTATTACTACAAATCTGTCAGGTTGACCAGAATCACTGCGGATATCGGAAAATAATACAATTTTATTAATTCTACGTAGAATTAATAAAATTGTATTATTTTCTGATATCCGCAGTGATTCTGGTCAATTCTACGTAGGTGTATTAGTATTACACATAGTCACGCTGGGGCCTGAGCTGCGTTACTGACGGGAGGAGCTGGGTGTATTAGTATTATACATACTGTAGTCACGCTGGGGCCTGAGCTGCGTTACTGACGGGAGGAGCTGGGTGTATTAGTATTATACATAGTCACGCTGGGGCCTGAGCTGCGTTACTGACGGGAGGAGCTGGGTGTATTAGTATTATACATACTGTAGTCACGCTGGGGCCTGAGCTGCGTTACTGACGGGAGGAGCTGGGTGTATTAGTATTATACATACTGTAGTCACGCTGGGGCCTGAGCTGCGTTCCTGACGGGAGGAGCTGGGTGTATTAGTGTGTTGAGGTTTTGAATTGCTGTTAACTTGAAATGTTTCACCATTGTATTGTACTGTATTTGTAAATAAAAGTTTTTTGTGGCGACTTCAGCAATAAAAGAACTGGTTAATTTATCTCACATAAAGTACGTGAATACGACCGCAATCACCATTGTAAATGGGTGCATAGGATGGAACGACAGGTGCTAAAGGGGTATAAATATGATATTTATCAGTGTTGATCAAAGAGAGTTGATCAGAAGGATTCCCCTTATAAAGTATACAGCACTCTATTGTCATTCATACAGTATACTGTAGTAAAGGGTAGACAACACATGGTCTTGCAGTATACTGTATTACTACAAATCTGTCAGGTTGACCAGAATCACTGCGGATATCGGAAAATAATACAATTTTATTAATTCTACGTAGAATTAATAAAATTGTATTATTTTCCGATATCCGCAGTGATTCTGGTCAACCTGACAGATTTGTAGTAATATACTGCAAGACCATTTGTTGTCTACCCTTTACTATACTGTACTGTATGAATGACAATAGAGTGCTGTATATAAGGGGAATCCTTCTGATCAACTCTCTTTGATCAACACTGATAAATAATTTATCTCACACTCAGTACTACAAACTGCTTTTTGCTTGCAGACTGCAAAGCCGCAAGACCAGCAACATTGTAAAAAAAGAGCAATGAGCGCGAAATTGGCGTGGGAACTTCTGTTCTAGGGCCCCTAGAAATAATATTCTTTATTTTATTTATAAATTCACATTTATAAACCCCGTCACCCACCCCCGCTACACACAATAAAGCGGGCACTTACAGTACAGTATA
This sequence comes from Ascaphus truei, assembly GCF_040206685.1. Classification (NCBI taxonomy): domain Eukaryota; kingdom Metazoa; phylum Chordata; class Amphibia; order Anura; family Ascaphidae; genus Ascaphus; species Ascaphus truei. The sequence continues at coordinate 454,971,003 of NC_134484.1, read as the reverse complement.
TATTTATTTCTCTTCATGTATTTATTTATTTATTTATTTAGATTTATTTATTAATTGTGGAGCTGCTGTGCGTGAGGGGCCATGGCCAGGATGGGGGGGGGGGGGGGTAACGGTACAGTATGTGGGTAGGGGGTGAGGGTGGTTAGACCTCACAGTATGCACATTGGGTCCCCCCCCCTCCCCACATTTACATACTGTACACTGCACGACATCAATGCAGGGAGGGAGATTTACTGGTAAGGAAGGCTTTAGGCCTTTATATCTCTCTCCCTTCATTGTAATCTGTTTAACAGAAGCATTAGGGGGGGAAGGGGCTTTAGGCCTTTATATCTCTCTCCCTTCAGTGTAATCTGTTTAACAGACACATTAGGGGGGATGGGGCTTTAGGCCTTTATATCTCTCTCCCTTCATTGTAATCTGTTTAACAGAAACATTAGGGGGGGAAGGGGCTTTAGGCCTTTATATCTCTCTCCCTTCAGTGTAATCTGTTTAACAGAAACATTAGGGGGGAGGGGGCTTTAAACAATGCTGTGTATAATGTATAAGGTTTTTTACAATTAGATAGATGTAATCCTTGGTATTGTAAGGGTTAGCTTTGGTTTTAAATTGTGTTTTCTGGTTGGTACTTACTGTACAGCAGGCATGTCAAACATGCGGCCCGCGGGCCGCATGCGGGCCGCAACGGATATTTTTGCGGCCCGCTCACAACCAGAGCGGCGGTGGTGTGTGTCGGCGAGCGTGTGGGCGGCGGTTAAAAGTTTTGGCCGCGGGAGAAGCGAGCGCGGGTGTGGGGGAAGCGAGTAGCACGGGCGGAAGTAAAATCTGTCCTGCAGGGGCTGGAGGCGTACGGTGGCCGGGTGCAGTCAATCTGCACTCGTGCCTGTGTGGGAGGACACGGGGGCAGAGTCAAAACCCCGGCGGAGAGATTGCATTCTGTGTGTGTGTGTGTGTGTGTGTGTCTGTGTGTCTGTGTGTGTGTGTGTCTGAGTGTCACTGTGTGTGTGTGTGTGTCTGAGTGTCACTGTGTGTGTGTGTGTGTGTGTGTGTGTGTGAAAAGCTGGCCTGCTGGGACTGGAGTCGGACGGTGGCCTGGGCGCAGTCATCCTTGCACACATGCCGTGTGTGGGAGGACAGCGGGGGCGGAGCCAACAGCTGAGATAGCTGCAAAAGACGTCTGTGAGACTGCCTCCTGCCTTGAATAAGGTAAGGACAAGGGGGGGGGAGAGAGGCCGAGAGGATGATGGGGCCATGGGGGGGGGGAGAGGATGATGGGGCATGGGGGGGGTGAGAGGATGATGGGGCATGGGGGGGGAGAGGATGATGGGGCATGGGGGGGGGAGAGGATGGATGGGGCATGGTGGGGTGGGGGGGAGAGGATGATGGGGCAGGCGGGGGTGGGGGGGAGAGGATGATGGGGCATAGGGGGGTGGGGGGAGAGGATGATGGGGCATGGGGGGGGTGGAAGAGGATGATGGGGCATGGTGGGGTGGAGAGGATGATGGGGCATGGGGGGGGGAATATGATGATGGGGCATGGGGGTGGAATATGATGATGGGGCATGGGGGCCAGTCTGGGGAGAGGAGATCATGATGAGGGGGGGGAGGTGGGGGTATTTTTTAAATGTATTGGGGAGGTGGAGCTATTTTTAAATGTATTGGGGAGGTGGGGGCTATTTTTTAAATGTATTGGGGAGGTGGGGGCTATTTTTTAAATGTATTCGGGGGAGTGGGGGTATTTTTAAATGTATTCGGGGGCGTGGGGTTATTTTATATGTATTCGGGAGTGTGGGGGGTATTTTTTATATATATTTGGGAGTGGGGGTATTTTTTATAGGTATTCGGGAGTGTGTGGGGTATTATTTTAATATGGTATTCGGGAGAGTGTGTGTGTGGGGGGGGAGAGGGAGAAGAGTGGGGGGAGAGAGAGAGAAGAGGGGATTGAGCGAAAGGGGGGGGGGAGAAGGGAAATGGTGGGGAGACAGAGAAACGAGGGATTGAGCGAATGGGGGGGGGGGGAAGGGAGAGAGAATAGGGGGAGACAATGGGAGAGGTGAGAGAAAATGGGGGAAGTAGAGAGAGAATGAGGACAGGGCTGCCAACAGGCCCGGTGAGTCAGTCAACCACCCTCTCTCTCTCCCACCCTCTCTCTCTCTCCCACCCTCTCTCTCTCTCTCCCACCCTCTCTCTCTCTCTCCCACCCTCTCTCTCTCTCTCCCTCTCTCCAACCCTCTCTCTCTCTCCCACCCGTCTCTCTCTCCCACCTTCTCTCTCTCTCTCTCCCACCATCTCTCTCTCTCCCACCCTCTCTCTCTCTTCTCCACCCTCTCTCTCTCTCCCACCCTCTCTCTCTCTCTCTCCACCCTCTCTCTCTCCCCCTCTCTCTCACTCCTCTCCCACCCTCTCTCTCTCTCCCACCCTCTCTCTCTCTCTCCCACCCTCTCTCTCTCTCTCCCACCCTCTCTCTCTACATCTCACCCTCTCTCTTCCCTATCTCCCACCCTCTCTCTCCCTCTCCCCCACTTCTCTCTCTCTCCCCCACTCTTCTCACCTCGCCCCACCTTCTCGTCTCTCTCCCCCACCTTCTCTCTCTCCCCACCTTCTCTCACTCTCCCCCCCTCTCTCTCTTCCCACTCTCTCTCTCCCTCTCCCACCCTCTCTCTCTCTCTCCCACCCTCTCTCATCTCTCTCTCCACCCTCTCTCTCTCTCTCCCACCCTCTCTCTCTCTCTCTCCCACCCTCTCTCTCTCTCCCACCCTCTCTCTCTCTCACTCCCACTCTCTCTCTCTCCCACCCTCTCTCTCCACCCTCTCTCTCTCTCCCACCCTCTCTCTCCTCCCCCACCCTCTCTCTCCCACTTCCCCACCTTCTCTCCCACTCCCCCACCTTCTCTCTCTCTCCCCCACCTTCTCTCTCTCTCCCCCACATTCTTTCTCTCTCCCCACCCTCTCTCCCACCCTCTCTCTCTCTCTCCACCCTCTCTCTCCTCTCTCTCTCTCTATCTCCCATCCTCTCTCTCCCTCTCCCCCACCTCTCTCTCTCTCCCCCCACCTTCTCTCTCTCTCCCCCACCTTCTCTCTCTCCTCCCCCACCCTCTCTCTCTCTCTCTCCCACCCTCTCTCTCCCACCCTCTCTCTCTCCCACCCTCTCTCTCTCTCTCTCTCTCTCTCCCACCCTCTCTCTCTCGCCCACCCTCTCTCCCACCCTCTCTCTCTCTCTCTCTCTCGCACCCCCTCTCACTCTCTCTCCCACCCTCTCTCTCTCTCTCCCACCCTCTCTCTCTCTCCCACCCTCTCTCTCTCTCCCACCCTCTCTCTCTCTCTCTCCCACCCTCTCTCTCTCTCCCACCCTCTCTCTCTCTCTCTCTCTATCTCTCTCTCTCTCTCTCTCCCACCCTCTCTCTCTCTCTCTCTCTCTATCTCTCTATCTCTCCTCCACCCTCTCTCTCTCGCCCCACCCTCTCTCTCTCTCCCACCCTCTCTCTCTCCCT